>NC_041390.1:282562456-282572293 GCF_002162155.2 Triticum dicoccoides
GAGCGGCGCCGCTGATGTCGGCGCTTGGGTTGCTTCTTGGAGTGGTCATCCTCTGCTGTCTCGTCGCCATTGCCTTCTTTGGGGGTGTCCACCATGTATATATCATATGATGAGGTGGCGGTCTAGCACCCTGCGGGTGGTGGTTCCTGTTCGTCTCCTGCATCGTCGTCCATACAGTCGATGTCTTCGGATTCAAAGTCGAGCATGTCGGTTAAATCATTGATAGTGGCTACTAAGTGGGTGGTGGGTGGACAACGAATTTCTTCGTCATCTGTATCCCATTCTAGCCGGACATAGTTCGGCCAAGGTTCTCCTGACAAGGAGAGAGACCTTAATGAATTTAGCACATCGCCGAAAGGTGAGTGCTGAAAGATATCCGCGGAGGTAAACTCCATGATCGGCACCCAATCGGATTTGATAGGCGCGAATGTAGGCGGCTCGGAGTCCATGGCCGGAGACGAATCCAGTGGTTCGGCAACACGACTCTCGTAAGGGGTGAAATCAGTATCCAGCTCCATCGCCACTGAGAGTGCGGCCTCCATGGCGGGGTCTATCCCTCCGTCCTCGGATGGCACAATTTGCTCCTGATTGAAGGTCGGAGTAGTTGTAGGTGTGATCTACCGAACACTGTCTGACGGCAGAGCTAAATCATGCTCGTCGTGATCGTGCGGTGCACCTGACGTGGGCTCGAATCCGTCGAGGATCAAGTCTCCTCGGATGTCGGCAGTGTAGTTTAAGTTTCCGAACCTGACTAGATGGCCAGGGCGTAGCTCTCGATCTACTCCAGATGGCCAAGCGAATTGGCCCGCAGTGCGAAGCCGCCAAATACGAACATCTGTCCGGGGAGGAAAACCTCACCCTGGACCGCATCGTTGCCGATGATCGAAGGGGCCATCGAGCCTTATGGTGACGGCACAGTGGAACTCTCAATCAAAGCACCAATGTCAGTGTCAAAACTGGCGGATCTCGGGTAGGGGGTCTCGAACTGTGCGTCTAAGGCGGATGGTAACAGGAGGCAGGGGACACGATGTTTACCCAGGTTCGAGCCCTCTCGATGCAGGTAATACCCTACGCCCTGCTTGATTGATCTTGATGATATGAGTATTACAAAAGTTGATCTACCACAAGATCGTAGAGGCTAAACCCTAGAAGCTAGCCTCTGGTATGATTGTTGTTGTCCTACGGACTAAACCCTCCGGTTTATATAGACATCGGAGGAGGCTAGGGTTACACAGAGTCGGTTACAAGGGAGGAGATCTACATATCCGTATTGCCAAGCTTGCCTTCCACGCCAAGGAAAGTCCCATCTGGACACGGGACAAAGTCTTCAATCTTTTATCTTCATAGTCCAACAGTCCGGCCAAAGGATATAGTCCGGCTATCCGGAGACCCCCTAATCCAGAACTCCCTCACTAACCATAGCATGAAACATATGGATCCAAATCGGCCCCTTAAGAAGCAACACATAAACTAGGGTTTAAGCTTCTGTCACTCTAGCAACCCATCATCTACTTATTACTTCCCAATGCCTTCCCCTAGGCCCAAATAATGCTGAAGTGTCATGTAGTCGACATTCACATAACACCACTAGAGGAGAGACAACATACATCTCATCAAAATATTGAACGAATACCAAATTCACATGATTACTTATAGCAAGACTTCTCCCATGTCCTAAGGAACAGACGTAACTACTCACAAAGCATATTTATAATCATAATCAAAGGAGTATTAGTTATCATTAAGGATTTGAAAATAGAATCTTCCACCGGATAAACCAACTAGCATCAACTACAAGGAGTAATCAACACTACTAGCAACCCACAGATACCAATCTGAGGTTTTGGGACCAAGATCGAATACAAGAGATAAACTAGGGGTTGAGAGTAGATGGTGCTGGTGAAGATGTTGGTGGAGATTGACCCCCTCTCGATGAGAGTATCGATGGTGATGACGATGGCGACGATTTCCCCCTCCCAAAGGGATGTTTCCCCGACAGAACAGCTCCACCAGAGCCCTAGATTGGTTCTGCCCAGGTTCCGCCTCAAGACGGTGGCGCTTCGTCCCAAAAGATTCTCCTCGATTTTTTCTAGGGTAAAAGACACCATATAGCCAAAGATGACCGCTGGAGGCCTGCCAGGGGACCCACAAGGTCAGGGGCACGCCCTCCACCCTTGTGGCTGGCTGGTGGCCCCCCTCTGGTAACTTCTTTGCCCAGTATTTTTTATTTATTCCAAAAACATGCTCCGTGAAGTTTCAGGACTTTTGGAGTTGTGTAGAATAGGTCTCTAATATTTGCCTTTTCCAGCCTAGAATCCCAGTTGTCGGCATTCTCCCTCTTCATGTAAACCTTGTAAAATAAGAGAGAATAGGCATAAGTATTGTGATATAATGTGTAATAAAAGCCCATAATGCATTAAATATCAATATAAAAGCATGACGCAAAATGGACGTATCAACTCCCCCAAGCTTAGACCTCGCTTGTCCTCAAGCGAAAGCTGATATCGATAAATATGTCCACATATTTAGAGATAGAGGTGTCGATAAAATAATAAAATATGGACATGAGGGCATCATGATCATCTTTAGAATAGCAACATATAACGCCGTATAATTTCTTATGCTAAAGTAACAATTCGTTCACAAGATAAAGTATGAATTAGAAACTTCATTGAAAACTAACAAACTATGATCTCAGTCATTGAAACAATTGCAATTTATCATAACATCGGAGAGAGTCAATTTAAAGAGCTTTTCAGCAAGTCCACATACTCAACTATCATCTAATCTTTCACAATTGCTAACACTCATGCGATACTTATGGGTACAAAGTTTCAATCGGACACAGAGAAAGATAGGGGCTTATAGTTTCGCCTCCCAACCTCTTACCTCGAGAGTAATGTCAACAATAATACTTTATGAGAACCTACATCTGAGTGGACATATATATCCGAATCTCTCCAACACATAGTGCTTGCCAAAGGAAAAGTATAAAAAGGGAAGGTGATGATCACCATGAATCTTGTATAAGGGTAGGAGATAAAAGGAAAAGATAGGCCCTTCACAGAGGGAAGCAGAGGTTGTCATGTGCTTTTATGGTTGGATGTACAAAATCTTAGTGCAATAGAGCGTCACTTTATATTGCCACTTGTGATAAGGACCTTTATTATGCAGTCCATCATTTTATTTCTTCCATATCACAAGTTTGTATCAAGCTTATTTTCTTCACACTAATAAATCATACATATTTAGAGATCAATTTTTATTGCTTGCACCGATGACAACTTACTTGAAGGATCTTACTCAATCCATAGGTAGGTATGGTGGACTCTCACGGCAAAACCGGGTTTAGGGATGTTTGGAAGCACAAGTAGTATCTCTACTTGGTGCAAAGAATTTGGCTAACATGAGGGGAAAGGCAAGGTTAACATGTTGGATGATCCAAAACAATATAACTTCTATTCGGATATAAGAAAACATAACCCATTATGTTGTCTTCCTTGTCCAACATCAACCTTTTAGCATGTCATATTCTAATGAGTGCTCACAATGTGAAGCCTCTCTTTCTTTATTACTTCCTATTAATTGCAACAATGACCAAAACTATGTTTGTCAGCTCTCAACAACTTTTATTCATCATACTCTTTATATGTGAAGTCATTACTCTCCATAAGATCAATATATGATCTTTTTATTTCTTTCTTTTATTTAATTCCCTCAAGATCATAGCAAGAAAGCAAAGCCCTTATCTCAAAACTACTCTTTATTATATATCTCACGGACTCGATTACATAGAGGGAACATAAAGCAAAACGCAAAGCTAGATCATACTAAAAATTTATTCTACTACATCAAGATATAACCAAAAGGATCGAACTAATATAAGCAATAAAGATAAAGATGTGATGGTGATACGATATCGAGGCACTCCCCCAAGATTAGCAGTTGCCAAGGGGAGTGCCCATACCCATGTGTTTAGATCTCTTTCTTTGAGGGTGAGGATGATGGAGTTGTTGATGAAGTCGTGTCGCACATCGAGCATAGGAGATTCTCGAATTTGCGAATAATGCCGTTGAGTGCTGTGATGTACTCTTGCAACAGAATATTTTCACGAGTGAGATACTTGTTTTGCACACAAACTATTTCAATGATCTTGAAAGCTTCAATTTCAGTAGGAGTAAGATAATCGTAGTGAGGTTGAAGGATGACTTCTTCTTCGGCTGTCGGAGCTTGATCTTCCGCGGCCTTCTTGATTTTATCATCCTCGTTGATTTTTCCCGCGTTCCTCTTGCTTCATCTCTATCTTCATCAGCTACACATTGTCGCCCGCATTGTTGGAGGAGGGGGTGAGATGATGCCTGGCCTTGAATAATCTGGCAGAAAACAACTCGGAACAAAAATAGGAGATATTTGCGTGGTACGGGGGTCAAAACTTTCGGGAGATTATATAATGAATTTTTACCGACCATAAGAAGTATCGTGCAAGAAAACGGAGTCTGGAAGGCACACGAGGTGGCCACAAGGATGGGGGCGCGCCCAGGGGGTAGGGCGCTCCCTCCACCCTTGTGGTGGCCTCGTGTCTCTTTTGGACTACTTTTAATTTTCCAATTTTTTTTAAATATTCCAAAACGGAGAAAATTTATCATTGGAAACTTTTTGGAGTTGGTTTACCTACCGTACCACATACCTATTCCTTTTCGGAATCTGAAACATTCTAGAAAGTGTCCCTTATGTACTCCTCCGGGGTTACGGTATCAAGTATATTGGTCTCAAAATTTATGGGAGTACCTGAGATATAATGTTTGAGTCTTTGACCGTTTACCACCTTTGGATTTTTTCCTTCGGCATTGTTAATTTCTATGGCACCAAAACGGTAGACCTCCTCGATGATGTAAGGACCTTCCCATTTAGAGAGAAGCTTTCCTGCAAAAAATCTTAAACGAGAGTTTTATAGCAAAACATGATCACCTACATTAAACTCACGCTTTTGTATCCTTCTATCATGGCATCTTTTAACTTTTTCTTTAAAGAACTTGGCATTCTCATAGGCCTGGGTTCTCCATTCATCAAGTGAGCTAATATCAAATAACCTCTTCTTGCCGGCAAGTTTGAAATCATAATTGAGCTCTTTAATAGCCCAATATGCCCTATGTTCTAGTTCAAGAGGTAAATGACATGCTTTTCCATAAACCATTTTATACGGAGACATACCCATGGGGTTCTTATAAGCAGTCTATAAGCCCACAAAGCATCATCAAGTTTCTTAGACCAATTCTTTCTAGATCTATTAACAGTCTTTTGCAAAATTAATTTAATCTCTATATTGCTCAATTCTACTTAACCACTAGACTGAGGATGATATGGAGATGCAATTCTATGATTAACATCATACTTAGCAATCACTTTACGGAAAGCACCATGAATAAAATGTGAACCACCATCAGTCATTAAATATCTAGGGACTCCAAACCTCGAAAAAATAACTTCTTTGAGCATCTTAATAGAAGTTTTATGATCAGCACTACTAGTTGGAATAGCTTCTACCCACTTAGTAACGTAATCAATATCAACTAAAATATGTGTATACCCATTAGAGGAAGGAAAAGGCCCCATATAATCAAAGCCCCAAACATCAAATGGTTCAATAACAAGTGAATAATTCATAGGCAGTTCTTGACGTCTACTAATATTACCAATTCTTTGACATTGATCGCAAGACAAGACAAACTTACGGGCATCTTTAAAGAGAGTGGGCCAATAGAAATCGGATTGAAATACCTTATGTGCAGTTCTATCTCCAGCGTGGTGTCCTCCGTAAGACTCGGAGTGGCACTTGCGTAGGATCTATTCATCTTCATGCTCAGGTATACAACGTCTAATAACACCATCTACTACTTCTTTATAAAGGTGTGGGTCATCCCAGAAGTAATGTCTTAAATCATTGAAAAACTTTTTCTTTTGCTGGTATGTGAAACTAGGTGGTATAAATTTAGCAACAATATAATTCGCATAATCAGCATCCCATGGAGTATTATGAGAGGCATTTATGACATTTAATTGCTCATCAATAAAGCTATCATCAATAGGTAGAGGGTCATCAAGAACATTCTCTAACCTAGACAAGTTGTCTGCAATGGGGTTCTCAGCTCCCTTTCTATCAACAATATGCAAATCAAATTCTTGTAGCAAGAGAACCCATCTAATAAGTCTAGGTTTAGCATCTTTCTTTTCCATAAGATATTTAATAGCAGCATGACCAGTGTGAACAGTCACTTTGGAATCAACAATATAAGGTCTGAACTGATCACACGCAAATACAACTGCTAAAAATTCTTTTTTGGTGGTAGCATAATTTCTCTGGGCACTGTCTAGAGTTTTACTAGCATACTGAATAACATTTAATTTCTTATCAACTCTTTGTCCTAGAACAACACCAATAGCATTATCACTAGCATCACACATAATTTCAAAGGGTAAATTCCAATCAGGCGGCTGAACAATAGGTGTAGTAATCAAGGCTTTCTTATGTATTTCAAATGCTTCTACACAATGATCATCAAAAACAAAAGGAACATATTTTTGCAAGAGATTAGTGAGAGGCCTAGAAATTTAAGAGAAGTCTTTAATAAACCTCCTATAGAAACCAACATGACCAAGGAAACTTCTTATACCCTTGATATCTTTAGGACACAGTATCTTTTCAATAGCATCTACTTTAAATTTATCAACTTCAATACCTCTTTCAGAAATTTTATGCCCCAAGACAATACCTTCATTAACCATAAAGTGTCACTTCTCCCAATTCAAGACAAGATTAGTTTCTTCACATCTCTACACAACTCGATCAAGGTTGCTTAAGCAATCATCAAAATAAGTCATGTAAACGGAGAACTCATCCATGAAAACCTCAACAATGTTTTCACAAAAGTCATAGAATATAGCAGTCATACATCTTTGAAAGGTAGCAGGTGCAGTACATAAACCAAAACGCATATGTCTATAAGCAAAGGTACCGAAAGGGCAAGTAAAAGTGGTCTTCTCTTGATCCTCTTTTGACACAGGTGTTTGAGAGAAACCAGAATAACCATATAGAAAGCAAAAATGTGTATGTTTGGATAATATTTCTAGCATTTGATTAATAAAAGGAAGAGGGTAATGATCTTTTCTAGTAGCTTTATTCCATTCGCGGAAATCAATTACCATTCTATAACATGGAACAATTCTTTGTGGAATCAATTCATTCTTATCATTAGGAACAACAGTCATATGTCCCTTCTTAGGAACATGATGTCTACTACACAACCTTGTTCTTGTAGACGTTGTTGGGCCTCCAAGTGCAGAGGTTTGTAGGACAGTAGCAAATTTCCCTCAAGTGGATGACCTAAGGTTTATCAATCCATAGGAGGCATAGGATGAAGATGGTCTCTCTCAAGCAACCCTGCAACCAAATAACAAAGAGTCTCTTGTGTCCCCAACACACCCATTACAATGGTAAATTGTATAGGTGCACTAGTTCGGTGAAGAGATGGTGATACAAGTGGTATATGGATAGTAGATAAAGGTTTTTCTAATCTGAAAATATAAAAACAGCAACGTAACTAATGATAAAAATGAGCACAAACGGTATTGCAATGCATTGAAACAAGGCCTAGGGTTCATAGTGTCACTAGTGCAAGTTCTCTCAACAATAATAACATAATTAGATCACATAACTATCCCTCAACATGCAGCAAAGAGTCACTCCAAAGTCACTAATAGCGGAGAACAAACAAAGAGATTATGGTAGGGTACGAAACCACCTCAAAGTTATTCTTTCCAATCAATTCGTTAGGCTATTCCAGTAAGTGTCACAAACAGCCCTAGAGTTCGTACTAGAATAACACCTTAAGACACAAATCAACCAAAACCCTAATGTCACCTAGATACTCCAATGTCACCTCAAGTATCTGTGGGTATGATTATACGATATGCATCACACAATCTCAGATTCATCTATTCAACCAACACATAGAACTTCAAAGAGTGCCCCAAAGATTCTATCGGAGAGTCAAGACGAAAACGTGTGCCAACCCCTATGCATAGATTCCCAAGGTCACGGAACCCGCAAGTTGATCACCAAAACATACATCAAGTAGATCAATAGAATACCCCATTGTCACCACGGGTATCCCACGCAAGACATACATCAAGTGTTCTCAAATCCTTAAAGACTCAATCCGATAAGATAACTTCAAAGGGAAAACTCAATCCATTACAAGAGAGTAGAGGGGGAGAAACATCATAGGATCCAAATATAATAGCAAAGCTCGTGATACATCAAGATTGTACCACCTCAAGAACACGAGAGAGAGAAAGAGAGATCAAACACATAGCTACTGGTACATACCCTCAGCCCCGAGGGAGAACTACTCCCTCCTCGCCATGGAGAGCTCTGGGATGATGAAGATGGCCACAGGAGAGGGATTCCCCCTCCGGCAGGGTGCCGGAACGGGTCTAGATTGGCTTTCGGTGGCTACGGAGGCTTCTGACGGCGGAACTCCCGATCTATTGTGCTCCCCGATAGTTTTAGGGTATATGGATATATATATATAGGCGGAAGAAATACATCAGGGGAGCCATGAGGGGCCCACGAGGGTGGAGGGCGCGCCCAGGGGGTGGGCGCGTCCCCCTGCCTCGTGCTCTCCTTGTTGATCCCCTCACGTGCACTCCAAGTCTCCTGTATTTCTTTCCTTTCAAAAATAACTTTTCCGAAGGTTTCATTCCGTTTGGACTCCATTTGATATTCCTTTTCTGCGAAACACTGAAACAAGGGAAAAACAGAAATTGGCACTGGGCTCTGGGTTAATAGGTTAGTCCCAAAATTAATATAAAAGTGTCTAATAAAGCCCATAAACATCCAAAACAGATAATATAATAGCATGGAACAATCAAAAATTATAGATACGTTGGAGACGTATCAGCATCCCCAAGCTTAATTCCTACTCGTCCTCGAGTAGGTAAATGATAAAAATGGAATTTTTGATGTGGAATGCTACCTAACATATTTCTCTAAGTAATTCTCTTCATTTTGGCATGAATGTTCAGATCCATAAGATACAAGACAAAAGTTTTGTATTGACATAGAATAATAATACTTCAAGCATACTAACTAAGCAATCATGTCTTCTCAAAATAACATGGCCAAAGAAAGTTCATCCCTACAAAATCATATAGTTTGGTCATGCTCCATTTTCGTCACACAAGAATGCTCTCATCATGTACAACCCCGATAACAAGCCAAGCAATTGTTTCATACTTTTGGTAATATCAAACTTTTTTCAACTTTCACGCAATACATGAGTGTGAGCCATGGATATAGCACTATGGGTGGAATAGAATATAATGAGGGGGTTATGTGGAGAATACAAAAAGGAGAAAGTCTCACATCGACGCGGCTAATTAATGGGCTAGGGAGATGCCCATCAATTGATGTCAATGCAAGGAGTAGGGATTGCCATGCAACGGATGCACTAGAGCTATAAATGTATGAAATCTCAACAAAAGAAACTAAGTGGGTGTGCATCCAACTTGCTTGCTCACGAAGACCTAGGGCACTTGAGGAGGCCCATTGTTGGAATATACAAGCCAAGTTCTATAATGAAAAATTCCCACTAGTATATGAAAGTGACAAAACAAGAGACTCTCTATCATAAAGATCATGGTGCTACTTTGAAGCACAAGTGTGGAAAAAGGATAGTAGCATTGTCCCTTTTATTTATTTATTTATTTTTTTTATTTTTTTACTTGGACTTTCCCTTTTTTATTTGGCCTTTCTTTTTTATTTAGCCTTTCTTTCTT
>NC_041390.1:282572845-282600152 GCF_002162155.2 Triticum dicoccoides
CACACTTCTATTTATTTACAACTCAATGTTACAACTAGAACAAAGTATGACTCTATATGAATGCCTCCGGCGGTATACTGGGATAGCAATGAATCAAGAGTGACATGTATGAAAAATTATGAACGGTGGCTTTGCCACAAATACGATGTCGACTACATGATTATGCAAGGCACTATGACAATGATGAAGTGTGCCATAATAAACGGAATGGTGGAAAGTTGCATGGCAATATATCTCGGAATGGCTATGGAAATGCCATGATAGGTAGGTATGGTGGCTGTTTTGAGGAAGGTAAATGGTGGGTTTATGGTACCGGCGAAAGTTGCGCGGTACTAGAGAGGCTAGCAATGGTGGAAGGATGAGAGTGCGTATAATCCATGGACTCAACATTAGTCATAAAGAACTCACATACTTGTTGCAAAAATCTATTAGTTCTCGAAACAAAGTACTATGCGCATGCTCCTAGGGGGATAGATTGGTAGGAAAAGACCATCGCTCGTCCCCGACCGCAACTCATAAGGAGGACAATCAATAAACAAATCATGCTCCGACTTCGTCACATAACGGTTCACCATACGTGCATGCTACAGGAATCACAAACTTCAACACAATTATTTCTCAAATTGACAACTACTCAACTAGCATGACTCTAATATCACCATCTCCATATCTCAAAACAATTATCAAGTATCAAACTTCTCTTAGTATTCAATGCACTCTATATGAAAGTTTTTATTATATCCCTCTTGGATGCGCATCATATTAGGACTAAATTCATAACCAAAGAAAATTACCATGCTGTTCTAAAGACTCTCAAAATAATATAAGTGAAGCATGAGAGATCAATTATTTCTTCAAAATAAAACCACCCCCGTGCTCTAAAAAGATATAAGTGAAGCACTAGAGCAAATGACAAACTACTCCGAAAGATATAAGTGAAGATCAATGAGTGGTCGAATAATTATGCAACTATGTGAAGACTCTCTAACATTAAAGAATTTCAGATCTTGGTATTTTATTCAGACATCAAGCAAAACTAAATAAAATAAAATGACACTCCAAGAAAAACACATATCATGTGGTGAATAAAGATATAGCTCCAAGTAAAGTTACCGATGAACGAAGACAAAATAGAGGCATCCCCAAGCTTAGGCTCTTGGTTGTCCTTGAATATTACCTTGGGGTGCCTTGGGCATCCCCAAGATTAGTCTCTTGCCACTCCTTATTCCATAGTCCATCGAATCTTTACCCAAAACTTGAAACTTCACAACACAAAACTTAACAGAACTCGTAAGCCCCGTTAGTATAAGAAAATAAATCACCACTTAGGTACTGTTGTGAACTCATTCTAAATTCATATTGGTGTAATATCTACTGTATTCCAACTTCTCTATGGTTCATACCCTCCGATACTACTCATAGATTCATCAAAATAAGCAAACAACACATAGAAAACAGAATCTGTCAAAAACAGAACAGTCTGTAGTAATCTGTATCAAACATATACTTCTGGAACTCATAAAATTCTCAAATAAATTGTTGGACCTGAGTAATTTTTATATTAATCATATTCAAAAATAATTAACTAAATATCACTCTCCAATAAAAAATGGCAGCAATTCTCGTGAGCGCTAAAGTTTCTGTTTTTTACAGCATGATCGCAAAGACTTTCCCCAAGTCTTCCCAAAGGTTCTACTTGGCACAAACACTAATTAAAAGCATAAAACCACATCTAAACAGAGGCTATATGAATTATTTATTACTAAACAGGAGCAAAAAATCAAGGAATAAAAATAAAATTGGGTTGCCTCCCAACAAGCGCTATCGTTTAACGCCCCTAGCTAGGCATGATGATTTCAACGATGCTCACATAAAAGATAAGGATTGAAACATAAAGAGAGCATCGTGAAGAATATGACTAGCACATTTAAGTCTAACCCACTTCCTATGCATAGGGATTTTGTGAGCAAACAACTTGTGGGAACAAGAATCAACTTGCATAGGAAGGCAAAACAAGTATAACTTCAAAACTTTAAGCACATAGAGAGCAAACTTGATATTATTGCAATTCCTACAAGCATATATTCCTCCCTCATAATAATTTTCAGTAGCATCATGAATGAATTCAACAATATAACCAGCACCTAAAGCATTCTTTTCATGATCTACAAGCATAGAAATTTTATTACTCTCCACATAAGCAAAATTCTTCTCATTTGGAATAGTGGGAGTATCATAAGAAACTCGAATACTATAAATTGTTTCCACATTAAAACAGTAATGTTCAGAAAAAGGGTAATCATAATCATGACAAGTTTTATAAATATAATCATCACTACTTTTTATACTATATGTATCATCACAATAATTATCAGAAGTAGCAACTTTGTTCTCATCATAATCGATTGAAACCTCTTCCAAGATAGTGGAATCATCACTAAATAAAGTCATGACCTCTCCAAATCCATTTTCATAATTATCATAAGTAGGAGGCATGCTATCATCATTATAAATTTGCATATCAAAACTTGGGAGACTAAAAATATCATCTTCATTAAACGTAGCATCCCCAAGCTTGGGACAAACATTAATTGCAGCAAATATATTCTCGAAAACATCATCTTCATCAAACATAGCATCCCCAAGCTTGGGACTTTTCATATCATAAGCATAATCACTCTCATCATTAATAGTATGGATAGCACCAATAGTATAGCAATTATCATATTCTTCCAAGCAAGTGCCAAAAAGATTTTCAAGATCATAAGAAGTATCATTATCTTCCCAATCATAATCATCACAACAAGCAATAGGCATAACAAGATCATCATCAAGTGCATCATCTTCCACAATTATATTTTCATGAGGCACAATAGTAATAGGAGCAGCATTATTTGGGAGAGATATCTTTTTACCTCTCTTCCTTTTTCTTTTCTTCTTCTTCACCACATCATGTGTGGGTTCAATCCTCTTTTTGGAGCTCCTTATTAATGAGATTGGTTGAATAGAAGGCTCCTCCTCGTTACCTGATTCATCATAAGAAATAATAGGAGGATATTGGGAAGTCTCTTCCCTTTCATTAGTATTCTCTTCATCCTATATTTGTTTTCTTTTCTTTATGTAATTGGCAATATAAGGGTTTTCAATGCAATCCACCGCACAATACATATAAATTTCCTCTAGATCAAAATCAAGAAATTTATCGAGATTAAATTTTGGAATACCCTTTGTTATACGTTTCATTTCTTCATAACCCAAAAGAAGACTAAGCTCTTTATGATGCTCAAGGGTAATCAAGTTATCACAATTTTTGGACACGACTTGATCATGAAACAAATAGCATTGGAGCTTTAAATGACCATGTTCATTGCAAAGTTCACAAGGATGGCGATAAGTATTGAATCTTTCAGCACACATCTAGCCTTTTTGCAACAATTTAGTTTCTAAATGCTTATGCCTCTTGCAATATCTATCTTCCCTATTTGGTGTGTACTTGCAAACCCAATGCACTCCACAAAAATTGACATGTTTATAGGAGACATTTTCATCATAACTAGTGCAATCATCATTAGTGCTATGGATAGTCAAGGAGTTCATACTAACAACATTGCAATCATGCTCATCATTCAAAGATTTAGCGCCAAACATTTTAATGCATTCTTCTTCTAACACTTCGGCACAATTTTGCTTTCCATCATACTCACGAAAGATATTAAAAAGATGAAGAGTATGAGGCAAACTTAATTTCATTTTTTTTAATTTTCTTTTATAAACTAAACTAGTGATAAAACAAGAAACTAAAAGACTCGATTGCAAGATCTAAAGATATACCTTCAAGCACTCACCTCCCCGGCAACGGCGCCAGAAAAGAGCTTGATGTCTACTACACAACCTTCTTATTGTAGACATTGTTGGGCCTCCAAGTGCAGAGGTTTGTAGGACAGTAGCAAATTTCCCTCAAGTGGATGACCTAAGGTTTATCAATCCATAGGAGGCATAGGATGAAGATGGTCTCTCTCAAGCAACCCTGCAACCAAATAACAAAGAGTCTCTTGTGTCCCCAACACACCCAATATAATGGTAAATTGTATAGGTGCACTAGTTCGGCGAAGAGATGGTGATACAAGTGGTATATGGATAGTAGATAAAGGTTTTTTGTAATCTGAAAATATAAAAACAGCAAGGTAACTAATGATAAAAGTGAGCACAAACGGTATTGCAATGCGTTGAAACAAGGCCTAGGGTTCATACTTTCACTAGTGCAAGTTCTCTCAACAATAATAACATAATTAGATCACATAACTATCCCTCAACATGCAGCAAAGAGTCACTCCAAAGTCACTAATAGCGGAGAACAAACGAAGAGATTATGGTAGGGTACGAAACCACCTCAAAGTTATTCTTTCCAATCAATCCGTTAGGCTATTCCTATAAGTGTCACAAACAGCCCTAGAGTTCGTACTAGAATAACACCTTAAGACACAAATCAACAAAAACCCTAATGTCACCTAGACACTCCAATGTCACCTCAAGTATCTGTGGGTATGATTATACGATATGCATCACACAATCTTAGATTCATCTATTCAACCAACACATAGAACTTCAAAGAGTGCCCCAAAGATTCTACCGGAGAGTCAAGACGAAAACGTGTGCCAACCCCTATGCATAGATTCCCAAGGTCAACGAATCCGCAAGTTCATCACCAAAACATACATCAAGTAGATCGATAGAATACCCCATTGTCACCACGGGTATCCCACGCAAGACATACATCAAGTGTTCTCAAATCCTTAAAGACTCAATCTGATAAGATAACTTCAAAGGGAAAACTCAATCCATTACAAGAGAGTAGAGGGGGAGAAACATCATAGGATCCAAATATAATATCAAAGCTCGCGATACATCAAGATCGTACCACCTCAAGAACATGAGAGAGAGAGATATCAAACACATAGCTACTGGTAAATACCCTCAGCCTCGAGGGAGAACTACTCCCTCCTCGCCATGGAGAGCACCAGGATGATGAAGATGGCCACCAGAGAGGGATTCCCCCCTCCGGCAGGGGGCCGGAACGGGTCTAGATTTGTTTTCGGTGGCTACGGAGGCTTCTGGCGGCGGAACTCCCGATCTATTGTGCTCCCCAATAGTTTTAGGGTATATGGATATAAATAGGCGGAAGAAATACATCAGGGGAGCCACGAGGGGCCCACAAGGGTGGAGGGCATGCCCAGGGGGTGGGCGCGCCCCCTGCCTCGTGCTCTCCTCGTTGATTCCCTGACGTGCACACCAAGTCTCCTGTATTGCTTTCCTTCCAAAAATAACTTTTCCGAAGGTTTCATTCCGTTTGGACTCCGTTTGATATTCCTTTTCGGTGAAACACTGAAACAAGGGAAAAACAGAAACTGGCAATGGGCTCTGGGTTAATAGGTTAGTCCCAAAATAATATAAAAGTGTCTAATAAAGCCCATAAACATCCAAAACAGATAATATAATAGCATGGAACAATCAAAAATTATAGATACGTTGGAGACATATCAGAACACAATGAATAGGACTTACCCACTAACTATCAACAATAGGATAAATTATACCTGCCTCCAGAAGCTTTACTATTTCATTTCTTACCACTTCTTTCATCTTAGGATTTAACCGTCGTTGATGATCAACAACCGGTTTAGCGTTTTTCTCCAATTTAATGTTGTGCTGACATACAGTGGGACTAATGCCCTTAAGATCATCGAGAGTATATCCAATAGCAGCATGGTGCTTCTTTAGAGTTTTCAATAATTTATTTTCTTCATGCTCTGAAAGGTTTGCACTAATAATAACAGGATATATCTTCTTTTCATCAAGATAAGCATATTTCAGAGTATCGGGTAATTGTTTAAGCTCAAACATAGGATCACCCTAGGGTGGAGGAGGATCTCCAAGGATTTCAACGGGCAAATTTTGTTTCAAAATAGGTCCCTAATTAAAGAACACTTCATCTATTTCTCTTCTTTCATTCATAAACATATCATTTTCATGGTCTATCAAATATTGTTCTAAAGGATCAGCAAGAGGCATGGCAATAGAAGCAAGACCAATAATTTCATCCTTACTAGGCAATTCTTTATCATGGGGTTGTCTATGAAATTTAGAGAAATTAAAATCATGAGACACATCCCCTAAACCAATAGTAACAACATCTTTCTCGCAGTCTATCTTAGCATTAACAGTATTCAAGAACGGTCTACCAAATATAATGGGACAAAAATTATCTTCTGGGGAACCAAGAACAAGAAAATAAGTAGGATATTTAATTTTCCCACACAAGACTTCAACATCTCTAACAATCCCAATTCTTAATATAGTATCTCTATTAGCAAGCTTAATAGTAACATCAATATCTTCTATCTCAGCAGGTGCAATATCATTCATAATTTCTTTATATAAGGTATACAGAATTGCACTCACACTAGCACCCACATCACATAAGCCATGATAAAAATGATCTCCTATTTTAACAGAAACAACAGGCATGCCAACAACAGGTCTATGTTTATCTTTCATATCGGGTTTAGCAATCCTAGCGGCTTCATCACATAAATAAATAACATGCCCGTCAATATTATCAGCCAAGAGATCTTTAACCATAGCAATACTAGGTTCAACTTTAATTTGCTCAGAGGGTTTGGGTGTTCTAATATTACTTTTGTTAACCACAATTGAAGCTTTAGCATGATCCTTTATGCTAACAGGGAATGGCAGTTTCTCAATATAAGAAGTAGGAACAATAGGATCAACATTATAAGTAATAGTTTCTTCTTCAATTTTAATAGGTTCTACTAGTTTAACTTCAATGCGAGGATAATATTTAAACCACTTCTCCTTAGGGAGATCAACATGAGGAGCAAAAGATTCACAAAAAGAAGCTACTATCTCAAAGTCAAGTCCATATTTAGTGCTAAAATCATGAAAAGCATCGGTATCCATAAAAGATTTAACACAATCAAACTTAAGGTTTATAGCTGACTCCTTACCTTCGTCAAGATCCCAATCTTCGGAGTTGCATTTAATTCTTTCCAATAAATCCCATTTGAATTCAATATCCTTCTTCATATAGGAACCAGTACAAGAAGTATCGAGCATGGATCGATCATTATGAAAAAGCCGAGAATAAATTTTTTTGAATAATAATTTCTCTTGAGAGCTCTTGATTGGGGCATGAATATAACATTGACTTAAGCCTCCCCAAGCTTGAGTGATAATTTCTCCTTCATGAGGCCAAAAACTATATATACAATTCCGATCACGATGAACCAGATGCATAGGATAAAACTTCTGATGAAATTCCAATTTCAATTGGTTGTAGTTCCATGATCCAATATAATCCAATAGCCTATACCATGTAAATGCCTTCCCCTTAAAGGATAAATGTAAGACCTTCTTCTTGACAACATCCTCGGGCATACTTGCAAGCCTAAATAATCCATAAACTTCATCCACATAGATTAGGTGCATATCGGATGTAATGTTCCATCTCGTGCATAAGGATTAGCTAGAAATTTCTCTATCATACCTGAAGGAATTTCAGAATAAATATTTTTAGTAGGTGCAGTAGGTTGAGGGGTAGCTAATTGTGGTCCCGGTCGAGGTGAATATACCCCGAACAAACCCCTCAAAGGATTATTTTCCATAGTAACAAGTGACAGTAAATTTCAGCACACTATATAAATGTTTCCTTCCCAAAGGCGCTTCACTCCCCAGCAACGGCACCAAAAAAGAGTCTTGGTGACCCACAAGTATAGGGGATATATCGAAGTCCTCTTGATAAGTAACAGTGTTGAACCCAGTGAGGAGCAGAAGGAAATGACAAGCAGTTTTCAGCAAGGTATTCTCTGCAAGCACTGAAATTATCGGTAACACATAGTTTTGTGATAAGATAAATCGTAACCAGTAACAAGTAAATAAAGTAACTAAGGTGCATCAAGGTGGCCCAATCCTTTTTGTAGCAAAGTACAAGCCTGGACAAACTCTTATGTAAAGCAAAGCGCTCCCGAGGACACATGGGAATTGTTGTCAAACTAGTTTTCATCATGCTCATGTGATTCGCGTTCGTTACTTTGATAATTCGATGTGGGTGGACTGGTGCTTGGGTGCTACCCTTCCTTGGACAAGCCTCCCACTTATGATTAACCCCTCTCGCAAGCATCCGCAACTATGAAAGAAGAATTAAGGTAAACCTAACCATAGCATGAAACATATGGATCCAAATCAGCCCCTTACGAAGCAACGCATAAACTAGGGTTTAAGCTTCTGTCACTCTAGCAACCCATCATCTACTTATTATTTCCCAATGCCTTCCCCTAGGACCAAATAATGGTGAAGTGTCATGTAGTCGACGTTCACATAACACCACTAGAGGAGAGACAACATACATCTGATCAAAATATCAAATGAATACCAAATTCACATGATTACTTATAGCAAGACTTCTCCCATGTCCTCAGGAACAGACGTAACTGCTCACAAAGCATATTAATAATCATAATTAGAGGAGTATTAATTATCATTAAGGATCTGAAAATAGAATCTTCCACCGGATAAACCAACTAGCATCAACTACAAGGAGTAATCAACACTACTAGCAACCCACAGGTACCAATCTGAGGTTTTGGGACCAAGATCAAATACAAGAGATGAACTAGGGTTTGAGAGGAGATGGTGCTGGTGAAGATGTTGATGGAGATTGACCCCCTCGCGATGATAGGATCGATGGTGATGACGATGGCGACAATTTCCCCCTCTCGGAGGGATGTTTCCCTAGCAGTACAGCTCTTCCAGAGCCCTAGATTGGTTCTGCCTAGGTTCCGCCTCGAGACAGCGGCGCTTCGTCCCGAAAGCTTCTCCTTGATTTTTTTTCCAGGGTAAAAGACACCATATAGCCAAAGATGAGCACCAGAGGCCTGCCAGGGGGCCCACAAGGTCAGGGGGCACACCTAGGGGGTAGGGCGTGCCCTCCACCCTTGTGGCTGGCCGGTGGCCCCTCTCTAGTACTTTCTTCACCCAATGTTTTTTATTTATTCCAAATACGTGCTCCGTGAAGTTTCAGGACTTTTGGAGTTGTGCATAATAGGTGTCGCGGGATTTCTGCGGCCACCTATGGGATTGGGTGGCCCCTTGTTGGTTCGGCAGGGGGGTGGCTCGTTGCACAAAGAGCAGACCGGCGTATGGCCGTAGAGAGCACACAAGCGATTTACCCAGGTTCGGGCCGCCGCAAGGCGTAAGACCCTACTCTTGCTTTAGTGGATTGATGGAGGAATGGATGTGGTGGAGCGTAGTACACTTTCCTGGCAAGGTTTGCCTGTGGCGACTACGTGTATGTGGTGGCTTGGGGTTGTCAACTTTCCAACCCTCTAACCCCTCCTACGAGTGCCATGGGCCTCCTTTCATAGATTAAGGGTTCACCACAGTGGCAAAGTGGTCATTATTCACTGATATGATAGCAAACAGTGCTACCATACCTAACTCTACGGGCTTACAGGGTGGATTAAATGCACCACTTAGTTTCACATCGTTGGGTGCCCGGCAAGGCCTGCCGGGCTATCTTGCCAGCTCCGCATCTACTCTCTTGACACGTCGTAGTACGGGTGTGATCTATAGGCTTCTCTGTAGGAAATGGTTGCCATGTGGTGAATGACTGCCACTTAATCATCTTGCAGCTTGACACCGCACTGATTGACAACGTGAGTCATGTTTGAGTGGTTAGTGGGGCAGTTCTGCCCCCACGGAACCCCACAGGCTCTATCGGGGAGCCTCGGTTGCTCGCTTCTGGTGGTGGCCTCGCCCCTTGCCGGGCTCGCCTGCCCGGCAAGGGAGGCCCTTCTCTTGTCGATATCCTGCTCTCCGGGCTCAATCTTGGTCCTTCTGAGCTGCATGTTGGTTCTTCAAATCTCTTGGTTCTTCAATCTCTATTTTGTCCTGGGCTTGTCCATGCACGAGTCAGGGGAAAATGTTTGCCCCTATATATTTTCCCCGACAATAGGTCTCTAATATTTGCTCCTTTTCCAGCCTAGAATTCCAACTGTCGGCATTCTCCCTCTTCATGTAAACCTTGTAAAATAAGAGAGAATAGGCATAAGTATTCTGATATAATGTGTAATAACAACCCATAATGCATTAAATATCAATATAAAAGCATGATGCAAAATGGACATATCAGGCGTCGCCACCGCCTGTCCCGCGATGCCGAAGAAGAAGCCACGGTTGGAGCTCATGCCGGCGGAGATTGCATGGCTCGACATAGAATCGGCCAAGAGAAGGGTCTTGTAGTCCATTCAGGTGGAGAAGAAGGCCACTGTTGAGTTCGTCCTCAAGGCCGCTGGTGCGTGACACAAGGCCGCTGTCGAGGACAAAGAGACCATCATCGCCAAGGCCAGACAGGCAGCGACGATGCACACCCTCGTCATGCTTGGGTTGTGCCGGCCCGTGCCTGCCATTCTCTCTGCCACCGCCATGGCCGCGGTGAGCACAGGCTTGTTAGTTGTTCACCCTTCGTAGTACCAATCGTCGAGCTCATGCATAACTAGAGATGAGCGGTTTTCATCCGGAGTGGCAGCATGCTTTGACCCGGTTGTCCACGTCGCCGAACGGCAGCGTGATCGCGTCGGGCACTCCTGGCCCCATGTCATTGACCTCAACGTCATGCTAGGGCACAACGGCGCTGGCCAGTCGGCCGCCGGGATGTAAAGGAAGCAACTGAAGTGGACTCCTATAGCCAACCTTCCCGGCGCCCGCAACCTGTTCGTCGAAACACCAAACCCGACGTCGTTTACCAATGACCCTGAATACAACGCGTTCATAGAGAACATCATCTACGAGTGTCCTGGCCAGGCCTTCCACCCCGACAACGAAGGCTATGATCCCGACGAGACCCAAAGCCAAGACGGTTGCGACCAAGATGGTGCTGACCACTATGGTGTCCATGACAAAGAAGAGGGCGACGACCATGGTAACTCATGGCATGAAGACATCTATTGTGAAGAGGAAGAAGAAGTGGGCGTCGACATTGAGTAGGAGCCATTGTTTATCGATGAGCTCACCCAAAGGGCCGATGCACAAAAGGAGGAGGCAAATCATTCACACAGGATCGTACACCATATAAGAGGACATGTTGATTTGTGAGAGTTGGAAGGAGATAGGCCAAGATCCCAAGACCGGTGCCAAGAAAAAAGAATTCATTTTCTGGATGAGAGTTCATAAAACCTTTCATGAATAGAGGAAGTTTCTGCCCTATGAGTTCGCGAGCACCCGTTACATCAACTCAATCCAAAAGAGACGAGGGTTTATTCAACAAGAATACAACAAGTCTTGTGCTGCGCTTGAGAGCGTTGAAACCCATCCTGTTAGTGGCCTAGGAGTGGGTGACTTGGTATGGCCTCTTCCTCTTTCACTATTATGCCATGTTCACATTTGTTGCATCTTGTGTCCTTTGCCATTACATTTGCATGACATGATGACCCAAAAGAAAGTGAGGGACGAGAGGAAGCACCAAGAAAAGGAGGAGCAAATGGATATATAGTTGAAGCTCCAAATGAAGAAGCTCGTCATGAAGGAGGCCGCAAGAGGAAGAAGCTCGACATAGAGGAGGCCGTCCAAACGAAGAAGCTCATGATCGAGGCCACCAATGCCGATAGAAAAGCAAAAGAGGTGGCTCTAGCAATCAAGATCATGGACTTGACCAACATGTCCCCTAAGAGAAGAGGTTGGTTTGAGAAGCGGCAAAAGGAGATGTTCGACCAAGATGTCATGAACTAGGGAGGCCTCGGGTCGTGGACTATGGTCATTCTTTTTTAAGGTCGTCAAGTGTGCCAGCCGCTAGCTTTGTTTCCATCGAGAAAACTTGGGGGTTGATCATTTTGTAGGCTGGGAAGCGTGCCGGCCACTGGCTTTATTGCGGCGAATTTTTTTAAGGTTTGATCATTTGCAGGCTGGCAAGCATGCCGGCCGCTGGCTTTGTCGCCGGAGTGAAAACTCGAAGGTTGATCATTTTGTAGGCTAACATGTGTATCGGTCACAGGCATTCTGGCCGACATATGAACTATGGCTTCTAGCATGAACTATGACTGCGGTGCGAAAATTTCAGTTTACTATTCATTTGCAAAAAAAATCGGGCGGCCAAACGAGATGCGTCTGCATGTTGGATGCACGGCCAACGCATCTACCAGAGCCTACACCATTGCCTTAACGGACAAAAAGGAAGTCATCTTTGGGTGCAGTTAGCCTTAGAGCATCGCCAGCCGCGCCCCCAATAGGCCCCCATGCCATTTTTAGCGCCGACGCCCAAAAAACAGCCCAGTCGCGCCCCCAGGAGCCATTTTTCGCCGGTTTGGGCCGAAACTGGCGCCGGTGGACCCAGGCCAAACCCGGTGCGCTGGGGGTGCCTGGGGGCATCGGGGAAACTATTTTTGGCGTGAACGGGAATGGTCCCACCGAGTGAGCAACACGCTGCTTCGTCGTGCTCATCGTCTAGGTTCCTGCGGGAATCAATGCCAAGGCTGACGCGTTGCCGCGCCGGTCACCCTCCATTGATGCCTCATGGGTGGCGCAGTGAAGGCGCCGCGATGCCAGTCCTGTCCGCTCCTGCCACACGACACCGGGCATGCAGGTTCTCACCTCCTCACTTCGACTATAAAAGTCGACTTCCCCGCCGGTGAACGCCACGGTCGCCACAACTCGCCTCCTCTCTCACCTCGTCTCGCCACAGAAGCCACTCTCCCCCTCTTCCCTCACCAAGGAGCAATGGCCGAGTGTTACCCAGGCGACACCACGACAGTGAACGGCTTTGGCCGATGCCATCTTCGCGAGGACGAGGCGCGCCTCCTGATGCGGAGCATCCCACGGTCATCCCCATGGACACTACTTCGACTATCCAAGCTCCAAGTGGACCCATGATAAGAGCAAGAGCTCGTGCTATTCAATCTGAGGTGACATCAGTCCTACTTGAGTTTCCCTTTCTTTTGAGTGAGACATGGCTACTGCCTAAGTCTGAGACGCTATGTGTGATCAGGTACAATGCGCAAACCACAGAGCTAAGAGCTGAAGAAGAAGAGACGGGCGTCAACTCTCTGTCCAGCACGGAACTTCCAGCCAGAGCCCGGAACTTCCGGCCCCCGGAACCTCCGGCCGACCCGAAGCTTCCGGCCTCCGATGACCCAGACCAGCTTGTGCATGCCAACTATCTGGTTAGCCCGGAAACAGCCCAGAACCTGGCCCGGACCTTCGGCCCGCCCGGACCTTCTAGCCCCCGGACGCCAGCCCAGCTTCTCCCGTGCCAACTCTCTGGTTAGGTCGGACCCACCCCGGAACCTTG
This sequence comes from Triticum dicoccoides, assembly GCF_002162155.2. NCBI lineage: Eukaryota > Viridiplantae > Streptophyta > Magnoliopsida > Poales > Poaceae > Triticum > Triticum dicoccoides. The sequence goes on from NC_041390.1 coordinate 282,586,203, forward strand.
CCCGGAACCTCCGGCGCCCGGACCTTCCGGCCTCGCCCGGAACTTCCTGCCTTGCCTGTGCAGTGACTTGGGCCGAGGCCCGTGTACCCTTTCTCCCCCGAGACTATATATACTCTTCTCCTACGTCCTACCTATGTTTTAGGGTTAGCAAAGTAGTAGCTCATTGAGAAGCTTTGCCCTCCACTTGATCCCCTTCTCCTTAGGAGTTCACGGCCTCTACGGAGAAGATCCCCCAAGTGGATTCAAGACCCCTCAAGGGAACACCCCTAAAGACCTCCTCACGGAGAAGAACGTGCTACTTGTATCGTCCCTTGTTGATCGTGGATCTTGTATCTCTGTGTTTCGAGTATCTAGAACATGTGTAACCGAATCTTGTTGGTTTGAGTGATTTCTCCTATGTTTTCCCCGTGCTTCTCTTGTGTTTTCCCCTTGTTCCACGTGTTCTTTGCGGGATCTGCTCCTTTCGTGAAAGATCAGGCATCTAGGGTTCTACCCTACATCATCTTGGTATCATGAGCCATGTTGATCACGATTTTGGAGCCTCCCTCTTTGTTTTCTAGCCTAATTTTATCGTGATTCGTCCCAATTTTTGATGAGGACATCAATACCATTGTTACACCCACAGCCCCCACTTCTACATATACTGGACCAATTCCTAGAGATCGCGCATGCCAATTAAATTATCTGGTACTTCTGTTTCTTGGTAATGATTCTAATGTGCATGAAAATATGATGCTGCTTAATTTGGATACGTTTATTTTGCTTACAAATGAAGGGCCTAGCATGGACAAGAGGGATGATCACATGAGGAAGATCAAGCATGGAGATGATGGCATGCGCAAGGGAAACAAGACTGGAGTTTCAAGTGATGATTTCAGGACTTTGAAGCCACCATAATGAGTGTATGAAGGCTTGGACGAAATATACAAGATGCCACATCCTAAATTTCGTCCAGTGGCTATTATAGGTGCTGCGTCACCTTATTCTTGGGCCAGGCCCAAGTAATTTAGAAATACTATAGTATATGTTATTTTTAGAGTCCGTATGTGTGGGTAACAAGATATACGGTTGGTTTCGGACCCCTCCTCCAAGGGCCACGAAATTCTCCCCTCTTCCTCCATATATACAGCCCTTAGGGCATCGTTTAGACTTTGGATTTTGTTTAGAATAAAAGTTCACCATAGTTGCAACTTTGCGTACTTCGTTTGTGTTCAACGATGAGACCAAGACGTCACAGAACCCCACCTTGATCAATAAAGCTTTCATCTTTTATTCGCAATATCCAGATTGCAATTTTAGTTTCTTGCTTGTTCTTCATTTTCTTGCAGGAAATAGACCCTCATGGTTAGCTTGATTGTGCTCTAGCATGGTCAGTAATATCTCGGAGTTGGTTTAGCGATTGCTAAGGCGCGACGTCCTCGCACGTTCATAGTCGGATCATCAAATCTACTCCACCATAAACGTTAGCCATCATCTCATCGAAATACGGGACACCTTTGTCTCTATCAAGTGGTATCATATTTACAGGTTGCTCAGTGAGATTTTCCAGTTTTTCGTAGTTTAGGTCGAGTCTGTTCTTCATACCTATAGTCCATGAAAAAGCCAAAAAAATAGGGTTAGTTCATCATATCCGAACCAATCTGAGCCTTTGCATAATCTTTTTAGAGTTTGCTTTGTTGAATTTACGGTTGCATCATCGTGTCGAGTTGCTGGTCTTAGCATCTAGTCCTTCAGAGTTTCGAGTTCTATTCACAGGTTGTCACGTCGCCGCTGCCATATATCACCACCGCATCATCTTCATCGCCGCTGCCATATACCACCACCACATATTCGCCGCCAATTTGAGTCCATATACGCTACCACCTATCCGCCGCCATCATGCCAATCCGAGTCCATATACGCTACCACCTATCCGCTGCCATCATGCCAATCCGAGTCCACGTGCAACATATATCCGCCACCAGTCCGAGTTCCACCAGGTTCATCTCCGCCACCAGTCCGAGTCCAAGTCCAGTATTTATTACTCTGTTGTCAATTTCCAGATCATGCTATACTCCGAGTCATGATAGAGTAGGACTCCCGAAATTCCGTGCTACCCACAGTAGAAAAATAGTTCCAGTTTCAAAAAAAAAACTAAGTCTGGAAAATTCTGGCTAGGCAGTTTTTAGACCAATTGTAGACTTTTTCGAACAAAAATTGTTGTAGAGAAAAAGAGAGGGAAAAAGTGCAAAAAAAAGTGAAAGGGGGAAAAGGAAAAAAATTTAGAGTGTACTCCTCCCTTGTTTACGTGTCGCGCCGTGATTTTGTTAGTGTTCTAGGCTTGCGTCTCTAGCACGGTCTAGCCTAGGACCATCACAGTACCGTCGTTGAGCGTTTATTCAACTTTGCATCTCTGAATTGATTATTGCTGACCCTTTTTGCTACCATATTATAAGCCTTCCCAGCTCCACATACATCTATGTCGTGAATTTGACTCTCCCTAGTAATCGCTCTATCCAAGCTTTGAGAGTTTTGACTACAACGGTTGCTGATCACCACCTGTTGCTGGGTAAGAACTGGTAAGAATTTGAGATTTTCTTGATGGATTTGCGACACACCACCACCACTACCACCACTTCCTAGTAGTCTGTAGGATCATATTCTTGTGCGTTTCTATTGCTGCTAACCATGGCAGGATCACAAGCCGATGAGACTGATTGGGAGAACATGACAAACAAACAACTACATGATAAATTTCAGCAAATGATGAGTGGACATGTGCAAGATGTTCTAAGTATATTTGAAGAGGCCATGGAGAAGATAGATGGCATTGAGAAGACGTTCAAAACAAAGCTTGATAACAAGTTTAATAAATTTCTCACGCGTCTTCCACAACCACCGCCGGCTGCACCTGTCGCACCTCAACAACAACAACAACGTCACCTTCCAAATCAAGTGGGACGAGCACTGCGTGTTCCCCTTGAGCCTGGTCAAACTTCTGGTTCCGACGTGCCTACTGTTGATGCTTCTATAGCTCCTGCTGCTACTGCAGACGTGGAGAACCATTACGAGGATGAGGTTGATCAAAATCAAAACTACGTGAAACCACCAGCACCACCACCACGAGGTCGTCCTCATGCATATCATCGCAACGGTAGGGCTGCACCACCACCTGAGGTATGAGATCATGACCATCTTCCTAAACTAAAATTGAATATTCCACCATTTGAGGGTAGATATGTTCCTGATATATATCTTACTTGGGAGTTAGAAACTGAACAACGTTTTACATATTTACAATATCCTGAGGAGAGACATGTTCCTGCTGCTCTTTGTGCTTTCACTAGTTTTGCATGTCTTTGGTGGTCTAAACATTGTAAATTATATCTGATTACAGCTACTTGGGCTGCTTTGAAAACTGCTATGCGTACTCATTGGGTTCCACCATATTATCAACGTGAATTACTTCAAAAATTGCAGCGTTTAAGACAAGGAAAAAATTATGTAGAAGAATATTATCAGGAATTACAAACTGGACTGATTAGAGGTGGTATTGTTGAGGATAATGAAGCTATTCTTGCATGTTTTATGGGTGGATTAAATAAAGAGAATCAGACCATTCTAGAGTATAAGGAGTATAACAATATCACTCGTTTATTCCATCTTACTTGCAAAGCTGAACGTGAAGTGCAGGATAGACAGGCATTGGCACGAACTAACTTTTCTGTAGGTCGACCTTCATCATGGACACTGCATGCATCCTCTACGCCCACACGTCCTACTACAGCACCACTAACTTCAGCCGCCAATTCCAACCGAGATACAAGAAAACACGCACCACCACCACCATCTGCCAGGAGTACACCTTCCGGTTCCGCACAGAGCTCTTCTTCATCCATGGCATCAACAGGGCAAACACATGATATTATTTGTTGTTGTTGCAAGGGTGGAGGTCATTATGTGAGAGAATGCCCATCTAAGCATGTGATGATTGCTACTGAGGATGGTGGGTATGAGTCCACTAGTGACTATGATGAGGAGACTTTGGCTCTTATTACAGGTGAAGAAGATGGTGGAGATGATTATGATCATGGGACGATATACATGGCTCCTGAAGACGCTGACAGGTATGAATGTTTAGTTGCTCAACATGTTTTGAGTGTGCAGGTCACACAAGCTGAGCAAAATCAGAGGCATAATTTGTCCCATACAAAGGGAGTTGTGAAGGAACATTCCGTTTGCGTCATCATAGATGGAGAGAGCTGCAACAACTTGGCTAGCATGTAGATGGTGGAGAAGCTATCTCTCACCACAAGACCACATCCACATCCTTACTACATCCAATGGTTCAACAACAGCGGCAAGGTTAAGGTAACACGTACTATTTGTGTGCATTTTAGTATCTCAACATATGCTAATTATGTTGATTGTGATGTGGTACCTATGCAAGCATGTTCCTTGTTACTTGGTAGACCATGGCAATTTGATAAAAAAATTGTACACCATGGTAGAAACAATCAGTATACTCTTGTTCATAAGGATAAAAATATTACTTTGCTTCCTATGACTTCTGATTCCATTTTGAAAGATGATATTAATAGAGCTAATAAATAAAAACAGGAGAGAAAAAAGAGTGAAAATCAGATTGTGGCAAAAGAATTTGAGCAACAAATGAAGCCTAATAATAAACCATCTAGTGTTGCTTCTGAAATTAAATTGAAAAGTGCATGTTTACTTGCCACCAAATATGATATTGATGATCTAGATTCCGGTAAATCTGTTTGGTATGCTTTTGTGTGCAAAGAGGCATTATTTTCATTCTAGGATGTACCTTCCTCTTTGCCTCCTGCTGTCACTAACATTTTGCAGGAGTTCATTGACGTCTTTCCACAAGACGTGCCACCGGGATTACCACCTATTCGAGGGATTGAGCATCAGATTAACTTCATTCACGATGCTTCGCTCCCAAACCGTGCACCATACCATACCAATCTAGAGGAGACAAAGGAGATTATGTGTCAAGTCCAGGAGCTACTCGATAAAGGTTATATACGCAAATCCCTTAGTCCTTGTGTTGTTCCTATTATTCTAGTGCCGAAAAAGGATGGTACATCGCGTATGTGTGTTGATTGTAGAGGCATTAATAATATTACTATTTGTTATCATCATCCTACTCCTAGGCTAGATGCTATGCTTGATGAATTGAGTGGCTCTACAATATTCTCCAAAGTTGATTTGCGTAGTGGATACCATCAAATTTCTATGGAATTGGGGGATGAATGGAAAACAACATTTAAAACTAAGTTTGGATTATATGAGTGGTTAGTCATGCCTTTTGGGTTAACTAATGCACCTAGTACTTTCATGAGATTAATGAACGAAGTTTTACGTGCTTTCATTGGATGATTTGTGGTAGTCTATTTTGATGATATACTGATTTATAGCAGATCTTTGGAGGAACATTGGGAACATTTACGTGTTGTTTTTATTGCTCTATGTGATACATGTTTGTTTGGTAACCTTGGGAAGTGCACCTTTTGCATCGACCGAGTATCTTTTCTTGGCTATGTTGTTACTCCACAGGGAATTGAAGTTGATAAAGCCAAGATTGAAGCTACTGAGAGTTGGCCGCGACCCAAACGGTCACACAAGTGAGGAGTTTTCTAGGCCTCACTGGTTTCTATAGGAGTTTTGTGAGAGATTTTAGCACCATTGCTGCACCTCTCAATGAGCTTACAAAGAAGGATGTGCCTTTTGTTTGGGGTACCGCATAGGAAGAAGCCTTCATGGCATTGAAAGATAAGTGATGCTAGTGGAATTGGACTAGGAGGTGTGTTATTACAAGATGGTAAACCTGTTGCATACTTTTCTGAAAAACTGAGTGGGCCTAGTCTGAATTATTCTACTTATGAAAAGGAATTATATTCTCTTGTTCGGACTTTGGAAACATGGCAACATTATTTATGGCCCAAAGAATTTGTTATACATTCTGATGATGAATGTTTAAAACATATTAGAAGTCAAGCAAAACTGAACCGTAGACATGCTAAATGGGTTGAATTCATAGAGACTTTCCCTTATGTCATTAAACACAAGAAGGGTAAAGAAAATTTTATTGCTGATGCATTGTCTTGTCGTTATACTATGCTTTCACAACTTGACTTTAGAATATTTGGTTTGGAGACCATCAAAGATCAATATGTGCATGATGCTGAATTAAAGATGTATTGCAGAATTGTAAAGAAGGGAGAACATGGAACAAGTTCGTTGTTAACAATGGATTTGTGTTTCGTGCTAACAAGCTATGCATTCCATCTAGCTCCGTTCGTCTTTTGTTGTTGCACAAGGTTCATGGAGGAGGATTAATGTGACATTTTGGCGTGAAGAAAATAGAGGATATACTTGCTACACATTTCTTTTGGCCAAAGATGAGACGGGATGTTGAGCGTTTTGTTGCTCGCTGCACTACATGTCAAAAAGCTAAGTCACAACTCAATCCTCATGGTTTATATATGCCTTTGCCTATACCTAGTGTTCCTTGGGAGGATATATCTATGGATTTTGTTTTAGGATTACCTCGAACAAAGAAGGGGAGGGATAGCATATTTGTAGTCGTGGATAGATTTTCGAAAATGGCACACTTCATACCATGTCATAAAAGCGATGCTGCTGCTAATGTTGCTGATTTATTCTTTCATGAAATTATTCGCTTGCATGGTGTGCCAAATACTATTGTTTCAGATCGTGATACTAAATTTCTTAGCCACTTTTGGAGATGTTTGTGGGCTAAGTTGGGGACTAAACTACTTTTTAGTACTACTTGTCACCCCTAAACTAATGGACAAACTTAAGTAGTCAATAGAACATTGTCTACTATGGTTAGGGTTGTCTTGAAGAATAATAAGAGAATGTGGGAAGAATGCTTGCCTCATATTGAATTTTCTTATAATCATTCATTGCAATATACTACTAAGATGTGCCCTTTTGAAATTGTTTATGGTTTCCTACCTCGTGCACCAATTGATTTGTTGCTTCTTCCATCTTCGGAGAAGGTTAATTTTGATGCTAAACAACATGCTAAATTGATCTTAAAAATGCATGGGTTAACTAAGGAAAACATTGAATGTATGAATGCTAAATATAAACTTGTTGGAGATGAGGGTAGAAAACATGTTGTGTTTGCACCTGGAGATCTTGTTTGGTTACATTTGCGTAAGGATAGATTTCCTGATTTGCGCAAATCAAAGCTAATGCCACGTGTTGATGTTCCTTTTAAGGTGTTAGAGAAAATAAATGATAATGCATATAAACTTGAGCTGCCTGCAGATTTTGGGGTTAGTCGCACTTTTAACATTGCAGATTTGAAGCCTTATTTGGGTGAGGAAGATGAGCTTCCATCGAGGACGACTTCATTTCAAGAAGGGGAGGATGATGAGGACATCAATATGATTGTTACACTCACAACCCCTATTGCTACATATACCGGACCAATTACTAGAGTTCGCGCATGCCAATTAAATTATCAGGTACTTTCGTTTCTTGGTAATGATTCTAATGTGCATGAGAATATGATGCTGCCTAATTTGGATACGTTTATTTTGCTTACAAATGAAGGACCTAGCATGGACAAGAGGTATGATCACTTGAGCAAGATCAAGCATGGAGATGATGGCATGCGCAAGGGAAACAAGACTGGAGTTTCAAGTGATGATTTCAGGACTTTGAAGCCACCATAATGAGTGTATGAAGGCTTGGACGAAATATACAAGATGCCACTTCCTAAATTTCATCCAGAGGATATTATAGGTGTGGCGTCACCTTATTCTTGGGCCAGGCCCATGTAATTTTGAAATACTATAGTATAGGCTATTTTTTGAGTCCGTATGTGTGGGGAAACAAGAGATAGGGTTGGTTTTGGACCACTCCTCCAAGGGCCACGAAATTCCCCCCTCTTCCTCCATATATACAGCCCTTAGGGCATCATTTAGACTTTGGGTTTTTCTTAGATTAAAAGTTCACCATAGCTGCAACTTCGCGTACTTCGTTTGTGTTCAATCACCAAACCAAGACATCACAGAACCCCACCTTGATCAATAAAACTTTCATATTTTATTCACAATATCCAGATTGCAATTTCAGTTTCTTGCCTGTTCTTCGTTTGCTTGCAAGAAATAGACCCGTGTGGTCAGGTTGATCGTGCTCCAGCATGGTCAATAACCTCTTGGAGTTCGTTTAGTGATTTCTAAGGCGCGACATCCTCGCACGTTCGTAGTCGGATCGTCAAAATCTACTCCACCATAAATGATAGCCGCCATCTCATCGAAAGACGGGACACCTGTGTCTCTATCAATTTTGAAAATCTCCACAAAAATAGCCCTCCCAAAAGTTTTGTGATTTATTGGTGTGATGAAGTTTTGTTGGATTTGATCCATGAATTTTGTGTGTGGCACGTAGATCTAGCTTCCCCACCCTCCCATCCACCTAAAATTTTTCTTTTCCCCTCGAATTTGGCTTTTCCCCGAAGTTTTTCCGCCCAATTCCACGATCCCCAATTTCATGTTCTTGCAGAATCGCGACCCCCGGAACTTACGGCCCCGCCAGGAACCTCCGGATCCCGGACCTTCCGTCTTGGCCGAAACTTCCAGCCTAGACAGAAAGTTTGCGCATCTTTGATGACTTCCCCTACTTCAACAACTCTGACTACAGTGCATCGACATCTTCCCCAACGTACTAAAGACTGTGCACTAGGATATTGACAACAATCACATCATTCTGACACTCTCAACCGTAAGCAAGAATGGTAACCTCGACATCACTTCATGTACTCCTTGCCATTGCATTGATAACCATGTAGCCTTCCTTTGCGTCGCTTACCCATCGATACTAGCCTTTGAGTATTGCCGGCAACGTCACTTGTGCACATTAGTGATCATCATCTCGTTGCATATATCATATCATCATTGGTATTCATATCTTGATATCATCTCTTGTGCCACAAGGTTGTCATAGCATATACACAATTGCTATCTTGGTTCATCAAATTTTGCGTGAGAAAGAGCTCAAAAGAGAAAGAGCCAAACAAGCTTTTAAGTAAAAGAGAAAAGATAAGCAAAGAGCTTTTAAGCAAGAACCATAGCATCAGACTACATTAAGATTGTCATACTCGATCATCTTGGATCATATCATAGAAATACCATACATATAGTATACTTGGGATAGAAGTCGCTCCATGTTTGCTTTATAGGTTTGTGCACAAGTTTCATATCCTCCTATTGTGCAATCGTGCTAGCGTCTCTCTAGAGTTGTGCAACAAGAGCATTTTCGTGGATTCCACATTTTGGCTCATTCCTTGGTTGCACGACCCCATTTATCTATCCGTGTATGTGTTTCTGTGTACCATATCTTGCTATTGGTCTACTTGTTGCATTGCAAATTTGCGAATCTTTTCCAACATTATTGAGCCTCACTAACAATTGCATCAATTTTGTGCTACCATTCTAACCGAGCTCCACTATAAGCTTTATTTGTGTAGGTGTGAGAACCGACAAGAATTGGTACCAATTGTGCTATTTCCTTGTTCCATCATTGAGTGATCTTTGATCCACCCTCAACATTGGTCAAGGTACACTTGGTATAATTCTTCTCTTTCTCCCACTCACATATTTTCTTGGAATGATGGATAGGCCAAGTACTTCTACCAACCCACTCTTCATCGAGCAAGACGATGACATGACCTCCTTCGTAACCAAGAGCCACCTCCTCGGTGCACAAAGAGCTTTGCATCAAGAACAACAAGCTTTGGGTGACCGCATCGACAACCTCACCACTGACTTACGACAATCCGAGCAACGTACAAGAGACTACTTCGACACATCCATGGCATCTCTCAAGGAGGATATTCAAACCATGATGGTCAACCGCTCTTCTACCTCTTCTTCCTACTCAAGATGGATCCACTCAAGTCGATACTCCTCCGACAAATCAAGTACACCGACATCGAACACTCTTCGTCGAGCCACGCGTAAAGACCCTCAAGCAAACCGCAATCCTCTACACAACACCGATCATAAAGAGCAACTCCGAGCGCAAGAACATCGACATCGCCAAAATCAAGCTACCCTTGCGCAAGCAAAAGAACGACAATATCTACATCAACAAGAGGAAGAACAAGTGCAACAACACCAAGACAAGCAAGATGCCGAGGCACAACGTCACGAACAACTACGGCGAGAAGCTCAAGCACTTGAGGCGCAACATGCACTCCATGACACAAGTCACGCTGTTGCCGCACGCAACCGTCATAGGCGCAAGCAAGAAGAAGCACTTCGCGATGAAGTTCAAGAAAGGATTTATCAATCACGAGTGCATCGTCAAGTTCCTCAAGCTCCTCCACAAGCTAGACAAGCTCATCCACAAGATCGACAAGAACCCCAAGTTCACCAAGAGCAAGAAGACAATGGAAATCCTCCATGACAAGAGCAAGTTGAGGGAGACAATCCTCATCGTCAAGGATGTCATCACCCTCGACCACAACACAATGAAGAGCAATGCTACAGCAAGCTAAAGTTCACCATGCCCAAGTTCACCGGAAGCAATGATCCCGGAGAATACCTTTCATGGGCATTGAAGGTCGACAAAATCTTCCGTTTGCACAACTATGAGGAAGAGAAGAAGATCACCATGGCATCCCTTGAGTTCCAAGACTATGTCCTTATATGGTCGGAACAAGTCATTGAGCGTGTGAGGCAAGAGATGAACCACACATCACTACTTGGGCACAAATGAAGGATGTCATGAGAGCACGTTTTGTACCAACCTACTACAATCGCAACCTCTTCAAGAAACTCCAACTCCTCAAGCAAGGAACTAAGAGCGTTGAAGAATACTACAAGGAAATGGAGATTGCCATGGTATGAGCCAATGTCATGAAAGATGATGAGCAAACTATGGCACGTTTCTTGAATGGACTCAATCACCATATCAAGAAGATCCCTGACTTCCAACCTTACTCCAACCTCATCAAGCTAGTGCACCAAGCCACCAAGGCGGAGCAGCAAGTGCAAGATGACTTCAAGTATGCCAAGTTCTCTTCCAAGTCCTATGGCTTCTCCAACAACCAAGCTTCAACGAGTCCAACACCTTCTACAAGCAATGGCGACAAGTCAAGTTACAAGAAAACTTCGACTACCTCAAGTCGTCCTCCTACTACAAGAAACTTCAAGCCGAGAGCTTCATCATCTACAACTACTCCAACCGATGAGACCACCAAGACAAGTTCAATCAAGTGCTTCACATGCGGCACCCAAGACCACAAGTCCTTTGAGTGTACCAACAAGCGTACCATGATCCTCAATGACGACGGAACATATGACTCCATGAGTGAAGATCAGATGGAAGCCCTTGAGCAAGTGGCCATGCACCGGCGCGTGAACGGAGATGAAGATGATCAAGTCTTTTGTGACGAAGATTAAAGCCCCGCTCTCATTGTATCCAAGGTCTTGACACTTCAACATCAACAAGACGAAGACCAAAGATGCCATATCTTCCACACCAAGGCTGGCATCAATGGAAGGTCCGTGAAGGCCATCAACGATGGAGGGAGTTGTTGTAACCTGGTGAGTGAAGAACTATGCTCCAAGCTCCAATTGGTCAAGATGAAGCACCTGCATCCCTACAAGGTACAATGGCTAAGCGACTCTGACATTATCCAAGTCAAGCATATGGTGCAAGTTTCCTTCAAGATCGGAGCATATGAAGACACTTTGGAGTGTGATGTCGTTCTGATGTCCGTTTGCCACCTCCTTCTTGGATGGCCATGGCAATTTGATCGAGGTGTCATCCACAACGGGCGGACGAATCACTATAGCTTCAATATGAAGGGAAAGGAGTATGTGGTATGACCTATGTCTCCAAGCCAAGTGATCGCCGACAAGCAAGCCACCCATTGTGGAGAGAATAGTGAGAGAGCGAACCACCAAAAAGAGAGTGAGTGCCACAAGCCCAAATTGAGTGTCTCCACGGTAAGCGACAAGAAGAACTTAGCATGTTTGCCACTAAAAGTGAGATGAGAGAAGTGTGTGAGAACCCATCAAGTGTCATGCACTTTGTCCTTTTGTGCAAGGACGAGGCACCAAAAACTAACACCTCTCACAATCTACCTTTAGTGTTATCTTCTCTATTGCAGAGATTCCAAGATGTATTCCCGGATGAGCTACCTCCGGGTCTACCTCCGCTACGAGGCATTGAACACCACATCGACCTCATCCCCGGAGCACCTCTTCCTAACAAGGCTCCCTACCGCGTCAATCCCGAGGAAACCAAGGAAATCCAACAGCAAGTACAACAACTCATCGACAATGGACAAGTACGTGAAAGCTTGAGCTCTTGTGTCGTCCCGGTAATCCTTGTTCCCAAGAAAGATGGTACATATCGCATGTGTTCTGATTGCCGTCCTATCAATGCTATTACCATGCGTTATCTCTACCCCATTCCACGCCTAGATGATATGCTAGATGAGCTTAGCGGAGCCGCAAATTTCTCTAAGATTGATCTTAAAAGTGGCTACTATCAAATACGCATCCAAGAAGGTCATGAATGGAAAACTGCATTTAAGACCAAATTTGGCTTATATGAATGGCTTGTTATGCCAATGGGTTTATCCGAATCACCCGGTACTTTCGTGCGACTCATACATTTTGTTCTTCAACCCTATATTGGTGTATTTGTTGTGGTCTATTTCGACGATATCCTTGTTTTTAGCAAATCTCTTAAGATCGTTTCACCCATCTTAGAATCGTGTTACAAACCCTTAGGAAAGAGCGCCTTTATGCTAATATGGACAAATGCCTTTTTGGTGCTGATAAGCTTGTGGTCTTGGGTTTCGTTTTGTCTTCTAAGGGTCTTCATGTAGATGAATCTAAGATCAATGCTATTAAAACTTGGCCCCAACCAACAAATTTGTAACAAGTGCGAAGTTTCCTTGGTTTAGCCGGTTTCTACCATAGATTTGTGAAGGATTTTAGCACCATTGCTTTACCTTTACATGCTTTGAGTAAGAAGAATGCACCCTTCGTTTGGGGACCATCTCAAGATGCCGCATTCAATGAGCTTAAGAATTTGCTTACACATGCTCCTTTGCTTGCTTTGCCCAACTTTGATAAACTTTTGAGATCCATTGCGATGCTAGCGGTTATGGCATAGGAGGTGTGTTAATGCAAGAGAGGCGCACCATAGCCTAGTTTAGTGAAAAACTTTCCGGAGCGCAACTCAAGTATCCCATCTATGACAAAGAACTATATGCTTTAGTGAGAGTATTGCATGTTTGGGAGCATTACCTCTGCCCTCATGAGTTCATTCTTCACACCGACCATGAAACACTTAAGTACCTTAAGGGTCAAACTAAGTTGAACAAGCATCATGCTAAGTGGAGTGAATTTATTGAGTCATTTCCTTATGTCATCAAATATATCAAAGGTAAGGAAAATGTAGTGGCGGATGCTCTTTCCCGCATATGCATGCTTGTTACCCAACTTGAACTAAATGTCATTGGCTTTGAGTGTTGGGGAACGTAGCATGCAATTTCAAAAAAATTCCTACGCTCACGCAAGATCTATCTAGGAGATGCATAGCAACAAGAGGGGGAGAGTGTGTCCACGTACCCTCGTATACTGAAAGCGGAAGCATTTGACAACGTGGTTGATGTAGTCGAACTTCTTCACGTTCCGACCGATCAAGCACCAAAGGTACGGCATCTCCAAGTTCTGCACACATTTAGCTCGATCACGTCCCTCGAACTCTTGATCCAGCAAAGTGTCGAGGGTGAGTTCCGTCAGCATGACGGCCTGGCGACGGTGATGGTGAAGTGATCCGCGCAGGGCTTCACCTAAGCACTACGTGAATATGACCAGAGGCATAAACTGTGGAGGGGGGCGCCGCACATAGCTAACAATGTTTGTTGTGTGTAGTGTCCCC
>NC_041390.1:282600506-282619665 GCF_002162155.2 Triticum dicoccoides
GTGGAAGGCAAGCTTGGCGATACGGATGTTCAGATCTCCTACCTTGTAACCGACTCTATCTAACCCTAACCCTCTCCGGTGTCTATATAAACCGGAGGGTTCTAGTCCGTAGGACAACATACACATCAACAATCATACCATAGGCTAGCTTCTAGGGTTTAGCCTCTCTGATCTCGTGGTAGATCAACTCTTGTAATACCCATATCATCAATATTAATCAAGCAGGACGTAGGGTTTTACCTCCATCGAGAGGGCCTGAACCTGGGTAAAACTTCATGTCCCCTGCCTCCTGTTACCATCCGGCCTAGACGCACAGTTCGGGACCCCCTACCCGAGATCCGCCGGTTTTGACACCGACATTGGTGCTTTCATTGAGAGTTCCTCTGTGTCGTCGCCATCAGGCCCGATGGCTCCTACGATCATCAATGGCGATGCAGTCCAGGGTGAGACCTTCCTCCCCGGATAGATCTTCGTCTTTGGTGGCTTCGCACTGCGGGCCGATTCACTTGGCCATCTAGAGCAGATCGAAAGCTACGCCCCTGGCCGTCAGGTCAGATTCGGAAGTTTAAACTATACGGCCGACATCCGCGGGGACTTGATCTTCGACGGATTTGAACCACTGCCGAGCGCGCCGCACTGTCACGACGAGCATGATCTAGCTCTGCCACCGAACAGTGCCCTGCAAGCCGCACCCGCATCGGCTCCGACCCCTAGTTCGGAGCCGACCGCGCCGATCGAGGATGGGCAGTCGGACGCCACCTCGGGGGCTGCGATCCCAATGGCGGTTGAGCCGAACACCAGCCCCGTACTCTGCAAGACTCGTGACTCCATGGAGCCGGATTCTTCTCCGGACTCCGAACCCTCCGCGCCCCTGCCGAGCGAATCTGATTGGGCACCGATCATGGAGTTCACGGCCGCAGACGTCTTTCAGCACTCGCCTTTCGGTGATATCCTGAAATCACTGAAGTCTCTCTCTTTGTTAGGAGAGCCCTGGCCGGACTACGGTCAGCAAGGTTGGGGTACGGACGATGAAGAAATTCAAAACCCACCCACCACCCACTTTGTAGCCACTGTCGACGACTTAACCGACATGCTCGACTTCAACTCCGAAGACATCGACGGTATGGACACCGATGAAGGAGATGATGAAGAACCAGCGCCTACTAGGCCCTGGAAAGCCACCTCGTCATATGACATATACATGGTGGACACCCCAAAAGAGGGAGAGGGCGATGGAACAGCGGAGGATGACCCCTCCAAGAAACAGCAAAAGCGCCGGCGACATCGGTGCCGCTCAAAATCCCGCCAACACAAAAACGGCGATTCAAGCACGGGAGATAATAATACCCTGGAAAGCACCGAATAACATCCCCCCGAGCAAGATTTAGCACAGGGGGATGGAGAAACCAGCCCCCATGGGAGAGTGGCTGACAGAGAGGTCGAGGACGATAATTATATGCCTCCCTCCGAAGACGAGGCAAGCCTCGACGACGACGAATTCGTCGTGCCAGAGGATCCTGTCGAACAAGAGCGTTTTCAACGCATGCTTATGGCCACGGCAAGAAGCCTCAAGAAAAAACAGCAATAGCTTAAAGCTGATCAAGATCGGCTAGTCGATAGATGGACTGAAGTCCTTGCGGCCGAAGAGCATAAACCCAAACACCCCTCCAAGTGCTACCCAAAGCGCAGGTTGCTACCCCGATTAGAGGAGGAAGCACTCAACGCGGCCGACAGGCCACGTCGTGGCCGCGACAGAGAGGCCTCATGGCCCTCCACCCAAGCCGCACCCCGTACCAAGGCACGGGAATATGCGCTGGACTTACATAATATGTTGGAGGAAAAGGCAAGGCAAACATGATCGATCTACGGATCGCGTGGGCGCCCCACGGATCGAGACGGTAACCATCACGCCGGTCACAAATTCGGCAGGGCCGAACACAGCAGATAAAGCTCATTGGAGCTACGGCATGACATAGCCCAGTACAGAGGCGCCGCACACCCATTGTGCTTCACAGACAAAATAATGGATCATCAAATCCCCGAGGGTTTCAAACTGGTAAACATCGAATCATATGATGGCTCAACAGATCCCGCGGTATGGATCGAGGATTATCTCCTTCATATCCACATGGCCCGCAGCGATGATTTCCACGCCATCAAATACCTCCCACTCAAGCTTAAAGGACCAGCCCGGCAGTGGCTTAACAGCCTGCCAATAGGGTCAATTAGCTGCTGGGAGGACCTGGAAGCCGCATTCCTCGACAATTTCCAAGGCACTTATGTGCGACCCCCAGACGCTGACGACCTAAGCCACGTAATTCAGCAGCCAGATGAATCGGCCAGGCAATTCTGGACACGGTTCCTAACAAAGAAAAATCAAATACTCGACTGTCCGGACGCAGAGGCCTTAGCAGCCTTCAAGCATAATATCCGTGAGGAGTGGCTTGCCCGGCACCTAGGACAGGAGAAGCCGAAATCTATGGCAGCACTCACGGCACTCATGACCCGCTTTTGCATGGGAGAAGACAGCTGGCTTGCTCGTAGCAACAATATGACCAAGAACCCTAGTCGTTCGGACACCAGGGACATTAGTGGCAGGTCGCGTCGCAACCAGCAGAAGCATCGCATCAACGGCGACAATGCTAAGGATACGGCAGTTAATGCCGGATTTAGAGGCTCTAAATCCGGTCAGCGGAAAAAGTCATTCAAAAGGAATCCTAGGGGCCCGTCCAGCTTGGACCGAATACTCGACCACTTGTGCCAAATACATGGCACCCCCGAAAAGCCGGCCAATCACACCAACAGGGACTGTTGGGTGTTCAAGCAGGCAGGCAGATTAAGCGCCCACAATGAAGACAAGGGGTTGCATACCGATGACGATGAGGAGCCCCGGCCGCCGAACAACAATGGACAGAAGGGTTTTCCCCCACAAGTGCGGACGGTGAACATGATATACACCACCGACGTCCCCAAAAGGGAGCGGAAGCGCGCGTTAAGGGACGTATACGCAGTAGAGCCAGTCGCCCCAAAGTTCAACCCATGGTCCTCCTGCCCGATCACCTTTGATCGAAGAGACCATCCCACTAGCATCCGTCATGGCGGATTCGCCGCATTGGTTCTTGACCCAATTATTGACGGATTTCATCTCACCAGAGTCCTTATGGACGGTGGCAATAGCCTGAACCTGCTTTACCAGGATATAGTGCGGAAAATGGGCATAGATCCCTCGAGGATTAAGCCCACCAAAACGACCTTTAAAGGCGTAATACCAGGTGTAGAGGCCAGCTGCACAGGCTCAATCACACTTGAAGTGGTCTTCGGATGTCCGGATAATTTTCGAAGCGAGGAGTTAATCTTCGACATAGTCCCGTTCCGCAGTGGTTATCATGCACTGCTCGGGCGAACCGCATTCGCCAAGTTCAATGCGGTCCCGCACTACACATACCTTAAGCTCAAGATGCCAGGCCCTCGAGGAGTAATTATGGTCAATGGAAACACCGAACGCTCTCTCTGAACGGAGGAGCACACGGCGGCCCTTGTAGCGGAAGTACAAAGCAGCCTCTCCAGGCAGTTCTCCAGTCCGGCCATTAAACGTCCGGACACAGTCAAGTGCGCCCGGAGTAACCTACAACAAGACCGCCTGGCACGTTCCGAGCAGGCGTAGCAATACGGCCCCAACCCCAACCCCCGCAAAAAGGCAACGCCAGTACTTCACGTACATAACTACGCTCTAGAAATACCATGGGCATAGGGGGAGGGGCACCATCACAGCACGCCCAAAACACGGCTTAAACCGCACCAGGGGCTGCCGATTTTTTTTATACTTTTCTCTTACTTCCAGGACTCTACTCTTCGGAAGGCTTGTTCGGCAGTTCAATTTCCGCACAAACGTTGCAAGGACCAGGGAAGCAGACAAGCCATGCCGCATTACGGAAATCCCAGGTGGTCTCTATCACGAGCAGTATACCTGTTTCGCATACTATTCCGCAGCTTGCCCCTGGAGCAGACATGTTAAATAGTCCAACTTTTTCATTTATCGCATTACTTGTATCGTTCTGCTTTGATCGCAGTTATTTTAATGAACAATGCATAGATTCTGTCTATATTTTGCATTACCTTTATATATATATATATATATGTTCCTTAATGACATGTTGCACCCGTACACTTTGGTACGGCCAAAATACGCCAGGGGCTTCGGTACCCCTCAATATGGTGTGAGAAGTCCGAACACTTTAACAAGTGCGGCACCCCAAACTTATAGCATTATATGCATCGGCTCCGAATCATGTCTTGGGTCAATAGTTGGGTTTGCCCGGCTCCTATGTTTTGGTGCCTTACGTTCCGCTATATCGGCTAAGGTAGCACTAGGAGAACCACTGCGATTGTGCCCCGGTTGAGCTGGGTCGAGCACCTCAGTGGAGAAAGCTAAAACTAACCGTCATGATGAGGCAAGAGCTGGTCGCTGTTCGAGAGGTCTTTTCGAGTCCTTAAAGACTTATGCCGCTTAGGGCGAGGAGTCGGCTCTGTCCGACCAAGGCGTGGATAGCGCCCCAAACTCGGTCTTCCGAATACTAGGGGCTTCGCCGAAATTTAAAATTATAAAATTCTATGGCTAAGTGAGAGTGTTCATGCATTATAGTCTGATTGCCTCGTTCGTTGGGCTGAGCGCCTCCCTCGAAGGACCCAAATATGGGGAAAAGAGCGCCCAGGTTTATCCCCGAATACCCCAGCACTAGCGGCAAGGGGGCAGAAGCCGACGACTCGCCATCTCTCAGTATTGATAAATAGCCGCACAGAAGGTAATATTTTAAATTCAAGCAGCATTGCTTAGCGCATATGAACGAGTTTTCAGCGCACAGGATAACATGAGCGGGTTTTACTCAAAAAATACATCCTTGGTACATTCATCCGCAACAAGGCGGGCACCCTTCAGAACATCCTTATAATAATTCTCGGGCTTGCGATGCTCTTTCCCCGGCGGTGGCCCGTCCTTCACAAGCTTCTCCGCATCCAGCTTGCCCCAGTGCACCTTAGCACGGGCAAGGGCCCTACGGGCACCTTCAATGCAGACGGAGCGCTTGATGTCTTCAAGCCTCGGACAGGCCTCCACCAGCCGCCACACCAGCCCGAAATAGCTCCCAGGCGGAGCCTCTCCAGGCCACAGCCGAACTAGGAGGCCCTTCATGGCCTGTTCGGCCGCCTTGTGGAGCTCGACCAGTTGCTTCAGCTGGTCGCTCAGGGGCACAAGGTGTCCGGCCTCAGCGTACTGAGACCAGAACACCTTCTCCGTCGAGCTGCCCGCCTCGGCTCGGTAGAATGCGGCGGCATTGGATACACTCCGGGGAAGATCTGCAAATGCCCCTGGAGAGCTCCGGATTCGGGTAAGTATCAAGTAACTCATGTTTATATGTTTACTTTGCATAACAAATGCCTTACCCGCAGCTATATTCTTCACCTCATCTAACTCCTGGAGGGTCTTCTGGGACTCGGTCTTGGCAGACTTGGCATTTTCTATAGCTGCCGCGAGCTCGGACGCTCGCGTCTTCGAGTCAAGCTCCAAACTCTCATGTTTCTTCATGAGAACCTGGAGCTCTTGCCGCACCTTGCCAACCTCAGCCTCATACCTCTCCTGCTCGGTGCGCTCCGCGGCCGCACTCTTCTCGGCCTCGAGCAGCGCTTGCTTAAGGGTCGCCACCTCAGACGTGGCCCCTACAATAGCCATGTCAATCCTGTCATTTTTTGCAATTGCGCCTTTTTTATATACATATTCAAATAGGGTATTTCTTACCTTCCTTCTCCTCGAGCTGCTTCTTGGCACGCCCGAGCTCTTGCTCGGACTTCTCGAGGCTCTGCTTCAGCATGTCCACTTCCGCAGTCAGTGCGGCGGACGCTAGCAGAGAAGCCTGCATACGCATATTGACTCCTTTTGTTAGACTCCTGCGAATTCTTTGATCCTCTATTCGGCTTTTCTTCCCGAACGCCCAACAGAGCATCAGGGGCTACTGTCTATGCGGTAATATTATTTAAACATTCTTTACTTACCTCAAAGCCTGTTAAAAGGCTAGTGCAAGCTTCAGTCAGTCCACTCTTGGCGGACTGAACCTTCTGGACCACCGCACTCATAATAGTGCGGTGTCCCTCGTTGATGGAGGCGCCTTCAAGCACCTCCAACAGATTGTCCGGCCCCCCGGTTGGACGGGGGTCACCGGCACGGTGGGCTTGTTCCTCTTGGAAGGAGGTCGCCTGCCGGACTCTGGAACCTTTGAGGGTTCCGGAGCGGCGTCCGGCCTTGGGCCGGACTTGGAGCCCTGGGGGGTTTCATCCCCTTTACTCCTGGAGTCCGGGAGGTCGCCTTGCGGCGCCTCCAGGACCACCTCCTCCCGGCTTGGAACCTGTTGGGACAACACTTCGCTGTCATCCGTAGGGTGGGGGGTTGAAGCCGTCGGAAGCGAGTTCACATCCGACGGGTCCAGTGAGCCGCTCGACGATGCGTCGAGCCGGTCTTTGGGTGGGCTGCATAAACATGTTCAACATAAGGGAAAGTTGTGCAAAAAATGAATACTATGAATTATTCTGGTATCCGAACACTTACGATTTTGCCAGGGGCTTGGCCCTAGGCTGCCACTCCTCTTCGGCGTAGTCAGCATCGGTGGAGCAGTCCGGAGGAAGGGTTTTCCCCTTCTTGGACCCTCCGGCCTCCTCAGAGAGGGCGGCCTTCCTTTTCTTCTCTCCTCCCACTGGAGGGGGAGAGGTCTCTTCTTCTTCCTCCTCGTCCTCACGAGAGGAAGGCGCTTCGGGACCGTCGGATGATGAATCCGACACCTCCTGGCGCCGGGCACTCCTTCGAGTCCCCGCGGCCTTCTTGTCCTTCTTCTCCGGCACCACGTAGGGTGCCGGAACCAGCAGCTTTGCCAAATGGGCGTCCGATGGGCCTTCGGGCAAAGGAGCCGGACAGTTGATCTGTCCGGACGTCACCTCCCAATCCTATCAAAGATAAGGGAACTCAGATCCTGCGTAGAGTCAAACTATGAAAAACTGATACCCTGTAAAAGGACAAAAATAGCTTATCGCATGAGCGTGATGCTGAGTACTGAATCTGCGATCTGCGATCCTCGGCAGCGGATGCGGGAGCCTCGGCGCCCTTGAAAAGCATCCTCCAGGCATCTTCGTACGTCGTGTCGAAGAGCCTGTTAAGAGTTTGATGCTGCGCCAGGTTGAACTCCCAAAGGTTGAAGGCCCGTCGTTGACACGGGAGGATCAGGCGGACGAGCATAACCTGGACTATGTTGACAAGCTTGAGCTTCTTGTCCACCAGGGTTTGGATGCATGTTTGGAGTCCGGTCAGCTCTCCTTTTTTACCCCAAGATAGGCATGTCTCCTTCCAGGAGGTGAGCCGCGTGGGGGGGGGGGCGGATCGGAACTCAGGGGGTGCGACCCATTCGGCGTCGCGTGGCTCGGTGATGTAAAACCACCCTGATTGCCACCCCTTTAGGGTCTCCACAAAGGAGCCCTCGAGCCATAGGACGTTGGCCATCTTGCCAACCATGGCGCCGCCGCACTCCGCCTGGCTGCCGGGCACCACCTTCGGCTTGACGTTGAAGGTCTTTAGCCATAAGCCGAAATGGGAGCGGATGCGGAGGAAAGCCTCGCACACGACGATAAACGCCGAGATGTTGAGGACGAAGTTCGGGGCCAGATCGTGGAAATCCAGGCCGTAGTAGAACATGAGCCCCCGGACAAATGGATGCAGAGGGAAGCCCAGTCCGCGGAGGAAATGGGGGAGAAATACCACCCTCTCATGGGGCCTAGGAGTGGGGATGAGCTGCCCCATTTCTGGGAGCCGGTGCGCGATGTCGCTGGCTAGATATCCGGCCTTCCTCAGCTTTTTTATGTGTCCCTCCGTGACGGAGGAGACCATCCACTTGCCTCCCGCTCCGGACATGACTGGAGAAGGTTGAGGTGGTAGTGCGGACTTGGGCGCTGGAGCTCGAGTGCACAAGAATGGATAGGCAGAGGAGGAAGAAGGCGTGGGTGAAAAGGTGGATCCTTATCCCCTTATATGGGTGGATGCGACTACATGTCCCCACCAGCCTGGTAAAACTTGCTTATCTCCAAGCACCGTAATCAAAGGCGCGGTTGGGTTACCCATGCCCGTATTGATGAGAATCCCGAAATGAGGGGACACGATCTCTGCTTCAACAAGACGTGCCAAGGAAACTGCCTCGCACAACGCGCTAAGAGCTGGACACTATCTTTGTGTTCAAAATATTCTATGAAGTACTTGGAGGAGGAACCCGCCTTGCAATGCCGAAGACAATCTGCTCGCCGGACTCGTCGTCATTGAAGCTTGGTTCAGGGGCTACTGAGGGAGTCCTGGATTAGGGGGTGTTCGGATAGCCGAACTATACCTTCAAGCCGGACTCCTGGACTATGAAGATACAAGATTGAAGACTCCGTCCCATGTCCGGAAGGGACTTTCCTTGGCGTGGAAGGCAAGCTTGGCGATACGGATGTTCAGATCTCCTACCATTGTAACCGACTCTATGTAACCCTAACCCTCTCCGGTGTCTATATAAACCGGAGGGTTCTAGTCCGTAGGACAACATACACATCAACAATCATACCATAGGCTAGCTTCTAGGGTTTAGCCTCTCTGATCTCGTGGTAGATCAACTCTTGTAATACCCATATCATCAATATTAATCAAGCAAGACGTAGGGTTTTACCTCCATTGAGAGGGCCCGAACCTGGGTAAAACTTCGTGTCCCCTGCCTCCTGTTACCATCCGGCCTAGACGCACAGTTCGGGACCCCCTACTCGAGATCCGCCGGTTTTGACACTGACAGCGCCCCAAGTAGGAGGAATCCTACTTGGGGTCCTCCCAATTCGGCCTCCCCCTTTCCTATTCCTATTCGGAGTAGGAAGGGAAGAGGGGGAAGGGGGAATCCTATTCCCTTTTTCCTTTTTTTCTTCCCCTTTCCTTCTCCAATTTTTCCAAACCGCGCACCAGCCCCTTAGTGGCAGGTGTGTTTCCCCTCTTAGCCCATTAGGCCCATATAGCTTGCCGGGGGTTGCCCGGAACCCCTTCTGGTGACCCGATACGTACCCGGTACCCCCAGAACACTTCCGTGTCCGAATACTATCGTCCTATATATGAATCTTTACCTCTCAACCATTTCAAGACTCCTCGTCATGTACGCGATCTCATCTGGGACTCCGAACAACATTCTATCACCAAATCACCTAACTCATATAATACAAAATCGTCATCGAACGTTAAGCATGCGGACCCTATAGGTTCGAGAACTATGTAGACATGACTGAGACACCTCTCCGGTCAATAACCAATAGCAGAACTTGGATGCTCATATTGGTTCCTACATATTCTACGAAGATCTTTATCGGTCAAACCGTAATGACAACATACGTTATTCCCTTTGTCATCGGTATGTTACTTGCCCGAGATTCGATCGTCGGTATCTTCATACCTAGTTCCATCTCGTTACCGGCAAGTCTCTTTAATCATTCCATAATGCATCATCCTGCAACTAACTCATTAGTCACATTGCTTGCAAGGCTTATCATGATGTGCATTACTGAGAGGACCTAAAGATACCTCTCAGATACTCGGAGTGACAAATC
Source organism: Triticum dicoccoides (assembly GCF_002162155.2). Lineage (NCBI taxonomy): Eukaryota > Viridiplantae > Streptophyta > Magnoliopsida > Poales > Poaceae > Triticum > Triticum dicoccoides. The sequence goes on from NC_041390.1 coordinate 282,610,152, forward strand.
CTAATCTCGATCTATGCCAACCCAACAAACACCTTCGGAGATACCTGTAGAGCATCTTTATAATCACCCAGTTATGTTGTGATGTTTGATAGCACACAAGGTATTCCTATGGTATCCGGGAGTTGCATAATCTCATAGTCAAAGGAATATGTATAAGTCATGAAGAAAGCAATAACAATAAAACTGAACGATCATAATGCTAAGCTAACGGATGGGTCTTGTCCATCACATCATTCTCATATTGATATTATCTCGTTTATCGAATGACAACACATGTCTATGGTTAGGAAACTTAACCATCTTTGATTAATGAGCTAGTCTAGTAGAGGCTTACTAGGGAGACGGTGTTTTGTCTATGTATCCACACGTGTATCAAGTTTCCGGTTAATACAATTCTAGCATGAATAATAAAAATTTATCATGATATAAGGAAATATAAAATAACAACTTTATCATTGCCTCTAGGGCATATTTCCTTCAGTCTCCCACTTGCGCTAGAGTCAATAATCTAGTTCACATCGCCATGTGATTTAACACCAATAGTTCACATCTTTATGTGATTAACACCCATAGTTCACATCGCCATGTGACCAACACCCAAAGGGTTTACTAGAGTCAATAATCTAGTGCACATCGCCATGTGATTAACACCCAAAGAGCACTAAGTGTGGTCGTGTTTTGCTTGTGAGAGAAGTTTAGTCAACGGGTCTGCCACATTCAGATCCATATGTATTTTGCATATTTCTATGTCTACAATGATCTGCATGGAGCTACTCTAGCTAATTGCTCCCACTTTCAATATGTATCCAGATCAAGACTCAGAGTCATCCAGATCGGTGTCAAAGCTTGCATCGACGTAACTCTTTACGACGAACTCTTTATCACCTCTATAACCGACAAACATTTCCTTAGTCCTCTTTAGGTACCTAAGGATAATTTTGACCGTTGTCCAGTGATATACTCCTGGATCACTATTGTACCCCCTTGTCAAACTCATGGCAAGGCACACAACAGGTCTGGTACACAACATGGCATACTTTATAGAACCTATGACTGAGGCATTGGGAATGACTTTCATTCTCTCTATATATTCTGTCGTGGTCGGGTTTTGAGTCTTACTCAACTTCATACCTTGTAACACACGCAAGAACCCTTTCTTTGACTGATCCATTTTGAACTGCTTCAAAACTTTATCAACGTATGTGCTTTGTGGAAGTCCTATCAAGAGTCTTGATCTATCTCTATAGTCTTGATGCCCAATATATAAGCAGCTTCACCAAGGTCTTTTATTGAAAAATTCCTATTCAAGTATCCTTTTTATGCTATCTAGAAATTCTATATCATTCCCGATCAACAATATGTCATCCACATATAATATCAGAAATGCTACAGGGCTCCCACTCACTTTCTTGTAAATACATGCTTCACCATAAGTCTGTATAAAAAACCATATGCTTTGATCACCTCATCAAAGCGTATATTCCAACTCCGAGATGCTTGCACCAGTCCATAGATGGATCGCTGGAGTTTGCACAATTTGTTAGCACCTTTAGGATCGACAAAACCTTCTAGTTGCATCATATACAACTCTTCTTTGAGAAATCCATTAAGGAATGCAGTTTTTGACATCCGTTTGCCAAATTTCATAAAATGTGGCAATTGCTAACATGATTCAGACAGACTTTAAGCACCGCTACGGGTCAGAAAATCTCATCGTAGTCAAAACCATGAACTTGTCGAAAACCTTTTGCGACAAGTCGAGCTTTGTAGATAGTAACACTACCATAGCGTCCGTTTTCCTCTTGAAGATCCATTTATTCTCAATGGCTTGCCGATCATCGGACAAGTCCACCAAATTCCACACTTTGTTCTCATACATGGATCCTATCTCAGATTTCATGGCCTTAAGCCATTTATCAGAATATGGGCTCATCATCGCTTCCTCATAGTTCGTAGGTTCGTCATGGTCTAGTAACATGACTTCCAGAACAGGATTACCGTACCACTCTGGTGCGGAACATGCTCTAATTGACCTACGAGGTTCGGTAGTAACTTGATGTGAAGTTTCATGATCATCATCATTAGCTTCCTCCCTAGTTGGTGTAGGCATCACGAGAACGGATTTCTCTGATGAGTTACTTTCCAATTCGAGAGAAGGTACAATTACCTCATCAAGTTCTACTTTCCCCCCACTCACTACTTTTGAGAGAAACTCCTTCTCTAGAAAGGATCCATTCTTAGCAACAAAGATCTTGCCTTCGAATCTGTGATAGAAGGTGTACCCAACAGTTTCTTTTAGGTATCCTATGAAGACATATTTCTCCGATTTGGGTTCGAGCTTATCAGGCTGAAGCTTTTTCACATGATCAACGCAACCCCAAACTTTAAGAGACGATAGCTTAGGTTTCTTGCCAAACCACAGTTCATATGGTGTCGTCTCAACGGATTTAGATGGTGCCCTATTTAACGTGAATGAAGATGTCTCTAATGCATAACCCCAAAACGATAGTGGTAAATCAGTAAGAGACATCATAGATTGCACCATCCAATAAAGTACGCTTACGATGTTCGGACACACCATTACACTGTGGTGTTCCAGGTGGCGTGAGTTGTGAAACTATTCCACATTGTTTTAAATGAAGGCCAAACTCGTAGCTCAAATATTCGCCTCCACGATCAGATCGTACAAACTTTATTTTCTTATTACAATGATTCTCCATTTCACTCTGAAATTCTTTGAACTTTTCAAATGGTTCACACTTGTGTTTCACTAAGTAGATATATACCCATATCTGCTCAAATTATCTGTGAAGGTTAGAAAATAACGATACTCGCCGCGAGACTCAACACTCATCGGACCACATACATTGGTATGTATTATTTACAATAAGTCGGCGGCTCGCCCCATTGTTCCGGAGAACAGAGTCTTAGTCATCTTGCCCATGAGGCATGGTTCGCAAGCATCAAATGATTCATAATCAAGTGATTCCAAAAGTCCATCCAAATGGAGTTTCTTCATGCGTTTACACCAATATGACCTAAACAGAAGTGCCACAAATATGTTGCACTATCATTATCAACTTTGCATCTTCTGGCATCAATATTATGACTATGTGAATCACTACAATCGAGATTCAATAAACCATTCATATTGAGTGTATGACCATAGAAGGTTTTATTCATATAAACAGAAAAACAATTATTCTCTGACTTAAATGAATAACCGTATTGCAACAAACATGATCCAATCATATTCATGCTCAACGCAAACACCAAATAACATTTATTTTAGGTCCAACACCAATCTCGAAGGTAGAGGGAGTGTGTGATGGTGATCTTATCAACTTTGGAATCTCTTCCAACACACATCATCACCTCGCCCTTAACTAGTATCTGTTCATTTTGCAACTCTTGTTTCGAGTTACAAATCTTAGCAACTAAACTGGTATCAAATACCCAGGGGCTACTATGAACACTAGTAAAGTACACATCAATAACATGTATATCAAATATACCTTTGTTCACTTTGCCATCCTTCTTATCTGCCAAGTTTTTTTGGGGGGTAGTTCTGCTTCCGGTGACCATTTCCTTTGCAGTAAAAGCACTCAGTTTCAGGTTTGGCTCTAGCTTTGGACTTCTTCACGGGAGTGGCAACTTGCTTGCCATTGTTCCTGAAGTTCCCTTTTTTCCCTTGCCCTTTTTCTTGAAACTAGTGTTCTTGTTTAACCATCAACACTTGATGCTATTTCTTGATTTCTACCTTCGCCGATTTCAGCATCACGAAGAGCTTGGGAATCATTTTCATTATCCCTTGCATATTATAGTTCATCACGAAGTTCTAGTAACTTGGTGATATTGACTAGAGAACTCTGTCAATCACTATCTTATCTGGAAGATTAACTCCCACTTGATTCAAGCGATTGTAGTACCCAGACATTCTGAGCACATGCTAACTATTTGAGCTATTATCCTCCATCTTGTAGGCAAAGTACTTGTCAGAGGTCTCATACCTCTTAACACGGGCATGAGTCTGAAATATTATTTTCAGATCTTGGAACATCTCATTTGCTCCATGGCGTTCAAAACATTTTTGATGTCCCGGTTCTAAGCCATAAAGCATGGTGCACTAAACTATCAAGTAGTCATCATACCGATCTTGTCAAACATTCATAACGTTTGCATCAGCTCCTGCAACAGGTGTGTCACCTAGCGGTGCATCAAGGACATAATTCTTCTGTGCAGCAATGAGGATAATCCTCAGAACACAGACCCAGTCTGCATCATTGCTACTGTCATCTTTCAACTTAGTTTTCTCTAGGAACATATCCAAAACATAGGGGAGTTACAACGCGAGCTATTGATCTACAACATAATTTACAAAAACTATACGGACTAAGTTCATGATAAATTAAGTTCAGTTAATCATATTACTAAAGAACTCCCACTTAGATAGACATTCCTTGAGTCATCTAAATGATCACGTGATCCATATCAACTAAACCATGTCCGACATCATGTGAGATGGAGTAGTTTTCAATGGTGAACATCTCTATGTTGATCATATCTACTATATGATTCACGTTCGACCTTTCGGTCTCCAGTGTTCCAAGGCCATGTTTGTACATGCTAGGCTCGTCAAGTTTAACCCGAGTATTCCGCACGTGCAAAATTGTCTTGCACCCGTTGTATGTGAACGTAGAGCTTATTACACCCAATCATCATGTGGTGTCTCGGCACGACGAACTGTCGCAATGGTGCATACTCAGGGAGAACACTTATACCTTGAAATTTTAGTGAGGGATCATCTTATAATGCTACCGCCGTACTAAGCAAAATAAGATGCATAAAAGATAAATATCACATGCAATCAAAATACATGACATGATATGGCCATCATCATCTTGTGCCTTTGATCTCCATCTCCAAAGCACCGTCATGATCTCCATCGTCACCGCCTTGACACCTTGATCTCCATCGTAGTGTTGTTGTCGTCTCACCAACTATTGCTTCTACAACTATCGCTAACACATAGTGATTAAGTAAAGCAACTACATGGCGATTGCATTTCATACAATAAAGCGACAACCATAAGGCTCCTACCAGTTGCCGATAACTTCTACAAAACATGATCATCTCATACAACAATGTATATCACATCATGTCTTGACCATATCACATCACAACATGCCCTGCAAAAACAAGTTATATGTCCTCTACTTTGTTGTTGCAAGTTTTACGTGGCTGCTACGGGCTTCTAGTAAGAATCATTCTTACCTACAAATAAAAACCACAACGATGCTTCGTCAAGTTTGTTGTTTTAACCTTCAACAAGGACCGGTCGTAGTCAAATTCGATACAACTAAAGTTGGAGAAACAGACACCCGACAGCCACCTTTATGCAAAACAAGTTGCATGTCTGTCGGTGGAACCGGTCTCATGAACATGGTCATGTAAGGTTGGTCTGAGCCGCTTCATCCAACAATACCACTGAATCAAAATAAGACGTTGGTGGTAAGCAGTATGATTATCATCGCCCACAACTCTTTGTGTTCTACTCGTGCATATCATCTACGCATAGACCTAGCTCGGATGCCACTGTTGGGGAACGTAGCATGCAATTTCAAAAAAATCCTACGCTCACGCAAGATCAATCTAGGAGATGCATAGAAACAAGAGGAGGAGAGTGTGTCCACGTACCCTCGTAGACTGAAAGCAGAAGCGTTTGACAACACGGTTGATGTAGTCGAACTTCTTCATGTTCCGACCGATTAAGCACCGAACGTACGACACCTCCGGGTTCTGCACACGTTCAGCTCGATAACGTCCCTCGAACTCTTGATCCAGCAAAGTGTCAAGGGAGAGTTCCTTCAGCACGACGGCGTGGTGATGGTGATGGTGAAGTGATCCGCGCAGGGCTTCGCCTAAGCACTACGTGAATATGACCGGAGGCGTAAACTGTGAAGGGGGCTTCGCACACGACTAACAATGTTTGTTGTGTGTTCCAGTGGTGCCCCCCACATATATATAGGTTGGAGGGTAGGATAGGCAGCCAAGGGGCACCCCAAGTAGGAGGAATCCTACTTGGGGTCCTCCCAATTCGGCCTCCCCCCTTTCCTGTTCCTATTCGGAGTAGGAAGGGAAGAGGGGGAAGGGGGAATCCTATTCCCTTTTTCCTTTCCTTCTTCCCCTTTCCTTCTCCAATTTGGCCAGCCCATATGGGGGCACACCAGCCCCTTAGTGGCTGGTGTGTTTCCCCTCTTGGCCCATTAGGCCCATATAGCTTGTCGGGGGTTGCCCAGAACCCCTTCCAATGGCTCGATACGTACCCGGTACCCCCAGAACACTTCCGGTGTCTGAATACTATCGTCCTATATATGAATCTTTACCTCTCGACCATTTCGAGACTCCTCGTCATGTCTGTGATCTCATCCGGGACTCCGAACAACATTCGGTCACCAAATCACATAACTCGTATAATATAAAATTGTCATCGAACGTTAAGCGTGCGGACCCTATGTGTTTGAGAACTATGTAGACATGACCGAGACACCTATCCGGTCAATAACCAATAGCGGAACCTGGATGCTCATATTGGTTCCTACATATTCTATGAATATCTTTATCGGTCAAACCGTAATGACAATATACATTATTCCCTTTGTCATTGGTGTGTTACTTGCCTGAGATTCGATCGTCGGTATCTTCATACATAGTTCAATCTTATTAGCGGCAAGTATCTTTACTCGTTCCATAATGCATCATCCCACAACTAACTCATTAGTCACATTGCTTGCAAGGCTTATCATGATGTGCATTAACGAGAGGGCCCAGAGATACCTCTCCAATACTCGGAGTGACAAATCCTAATCTCGATCTATGCCAACCCAACAAACACCTTCGGAGATACCTATAGAGCATCTTTATAATCACCCAGTTATGTTGTGACATTTGATGGCACACAAGGTATTCCTCCGGTATCCAGGACTTACATAATCTCGTAGTCAAAGGAATATGTATAAGTCATGAAGAAAGCAATAGCAATAAAATTGAACGATCATAATGCTAAGCTAACGGGTGGGTCTTGTCCATCACATCATTCTCCTAATGATGTGATCTCGTTTATCAAATGACAATACATGTCTATGGTTAGGAAACTTAACCATATTTGATTAACGAGCTAGTCTAGTAGAGGCTTACTAGGGACACGGTGTTTTGTCTATATATCCACACATGTATCAAGTTTTCGGTTAATACAATTCTAGCATGAATAATAAACATTTATCATGATATAAGGAAATATAAAATAACAACTTTATTATTGCCTCTAGGGCATATTTCCTTCATTGAGCACATAAAAGACTTATATGCGCATTATCCTACTTTTGCAATTCCATGTACTAAATGTTTGACTCATACATCTTGGGAGCAATAGTACATCAAAGATGATTATCTTATGAGAGCTAACAAACTATGTATTCCCGAGTCTTCTCTTTGTTTGTTACTTTTGCCAGAATCCCATGGAGGATGAGTAATGGGACACTTTTGACATGACAAGACACTCGCTACGCTCTCCAAGAACTATTTTTGGCCCAAGATGTTCCGCGACGTCTCACGCTTCACAAACCGATGCTCTACATGTCGCAAAGCTAAGTCTAAAGCTCAATCCCATGGTATCTATATGCCACTTCCAATTCCGTATCACCCATGGGAAGATATTAGTATGGATTTTGTGCTTGGTTTGCCTAGAACTAGAAATGGTAGAGATTCTGAGTTTGTTGTTGTGGACCAATTCTCTAAGATGGCTTATTTCATTCCTTGCTACAAGATAGATGATGCTTCACATGTTGCAAATCTTTTTATAGAGATATCTTGCGGCTCCATGGAGTTCGAAAGACTATTGCCTCGGACCGCGACGTCAAGTTCTTGAGCTACTTTTGGAAGACTCTATGCGCCAAGCTCGGAATCAAGCTTTTGTTCTCCTCGGCATACCATCCACAAACTGACGGCCAAACGGAGGTGACCAACCGCACACTCTCAACTCTACTTCGCGTGTTGATCAAGAAGAACATCAAGGAGTGGGAGGAGTGTCTACCCATCGCCGAGTATGCCTACAACCGCGTTAGACATTCAACTACTGGCAAGTCCCCATTCGAGGTCGTCTATGGCTTCAACCCGCTGTCCCCATTGGACATTCCTCCTCTACCACTACAAGAGCGCATCAACATGGACGCGAGTGCCCGAGTGAGCTACCTCAAGAAGATGCATGAAGATACAAGGCACACCATCGAGCGCCAAGTACAACGACTCGCATCCAAGCTCAACGTCAACAAGCAACCCATGATATTCAACATTGGAGATCTTGTGTGGCTACACCTTCGTAAGGAACACTTCCCCAACGAACGCAAGTCCAAACTTCTACCACGAGCTGATGGACCCTTCAAGGTGCTTGAATGCTACAACAACAACACCTACATGATCAACATCCCACGCGACAAGTACTTCATGAGCGACATCTTCAGCGTCAAAGATCTCTCCCCGTACCATGGTGATGAGGATTTCGATCCGAGGTCGGATCTTTCCCAAGGGGGGGAGATAATGCGGAGCATCCCACGGTCATCCCCATGGACACTACCTCGACTATCCAAGCTCCAAGTGGCCCCATGTGACGCCCACATAATTAAGCTACAGTAATCCTCGTTTAATGGTGCCATGTCATCAAATTACTGTTGCTAATCCTCACTTGATCCAAATCACTATTCAATTTCAAATTTAAAGTCGAAAATTCAAATTTGTCAAACATGAAACCTAAAAATGTTCGGATAATCCGATAAATTTCCCCTGGCCATCTTCTTGTTGAAACCAACTTCATTGGTCTCTGAAATAAATTCATAGGGAATTATTTAGTGGTCTATCAGAAAATAAAATGACCTTTTCAAAATAAACAAATGTTTAAACTTTTCCAAATAGAATGAAACCTTGTGTGTAGCACCCAAAATATTGTAGTTGAATTATATGTGTAGTATCTTGTAGAACTAATATCATTTAGTGCCTAAAATAATTAGAAAACTGGGGCAAAAGTTTTGATAGCAAAGGAAGATAAGTTTCTCTTGTGCACTTTGGCCCATCGTGAACAGCGCAGCCCAGCCCAACTTGCTCCCTCCATCGTCCTCCCTGTTCAATGTGCACGCTGGAAGCCGGCTGTGCGTCCATGTCGCGGATCCGCCGTGTGGCGGCCATCCAGACCACCCCGGCACCCTACAAGGTCGCCGTCGACCCCTCTGTCCAAACCCGAGATCCCAAATCCCCTTTCCCCTCTCGGTTTCTTCCTCCCCTTGCAAACTCGAGAGCTCCATGGCCTCGTCGCCGTCAAACCCGTGGCCACCGAGGCCCATTCGCCGCTCCACCGTCTCCTGGAGCTCCGCCGCGTCCGTCTACGTCGACTACGTCCCTGGATCGAACAAGATCAGTCACACATCATCACCTTCGTCCGTCTTCATCAACTTCGGCCACCGCC
>NC_041390.1:282620118-282627976 GCF_002162155.2 Triticum dicoccoides
CTACAGCTCCCTGTGAGCCCCTCCTCTGTTTCCCCCTTCTCCTCTGCTCCCGTCGCCTTAGACGTCGTGTTCCGCCGCCGCCCGATCTCGTGCAAGCCCACGCTCACCACGCCTCTGGCCGACCTGGGAACGCTCCCTACGCCGCCCATACGTGCCCGCGCAGCCCCTCTAGCTGTCGAAGTTGATGTTGCTGCTGCCCTGCGCCGCCCACTCTTGTACGCTGCTGCAACCATTGCGCTGCTACCTGTTGCTCTGCCAGCCGCGCTCGTCGCTCCCCGGGCCGCCTAGCTGCTGCTCGCCGCTGCTCCTTTGTCGCGGCCCCAACACGCCTAACTGTGGCCCGGGCTCGGCCTCCGCCTCGTCCACCACCCCGCGCTGCGTCGCTCGCTGCCAAGCGTCGTGTCGCCCCGTCCTGCTCCCCGCGGCCGCTGCCTGCTGCTTCTACTCTGCTCCGCTGCCCCGTGTCGTGCTCTCCTCCCATAACCTCGACGCGGCCGCACTGCTCCTGCCACTGCTCGCTGTCGTGGCCACCGCCCGCTACAGCGTGGCCCCATGGCCGCACACGCCATCACGCGCCCGCAAGCCCCGCGTGGCTGCCTGCTTCTGTCACCATCGCGCCCGCATGCCCTTGTCGCCCCGCCGCTCCCGACGTCGTCGCCCGCAGTCATCGCCCCCGCCGTTGCCCAGCCCCGCGCCTCCCCTCACACTAGCCCGTGCCGGCGTAGCCTCGGCCCAGCCACGCCGGCGCCCATACGCCCTCGCACACCCGTGGTCGTTCGGGCGGGCGCCCGCTGCGTTCGCTGCGCCTGATATGCGCCCGCCCCGCTATGGCCTCTGGGCCACAGACACGTGGGGCCCAGCCCCTGGTTTTAAAATTAAAAATAGAATTAATTAATTAATTAGGTAATTAATTGATTTAATTAAACTTGCTTAATTAGCCTAGTGAACTAGATTAGTTTTAATTAAATTATGTTTAACTAACTAGTCTATGACAGACGGGGCCCAGCTGTCAGTTTTACCAGTCAACGCTCTGTTGACTGCTGACGTCATGATGATGTCGGGCTGACATCATAATTCCATTTTTTGAATTAAAGAAAATTACAGAATATTGTTAAAACTTTGAAAATTCATAGAAAATAATCCGTAGCTCGATTGAAAAAGTTTTATACATGAAAGTTGCTCAGAACGTCGAGACGAATCCGAATACACGGTCTGTTCGTCTGCCACATGTCCCTAGCATAGAGAACATGGAACTTTTCCCCTCTAGTCCGCCTGTCTGAAAATGCAAACTTCAAGAAAACTTTCCTGGATGTTTTCCCCCTTCGCCGGTATCGTCTAGCACTGCGTTGGGTCACCCGAGCGTGACATTTTCCTTTTGTCTTGCTTTGATATGCATTGTTTGCTTTGTTATTTATTATGTTCCCCCTTTGTTACTTCTTTCCGGTAGACCCCGAGACTGCGGTTGAACCGGTGCTCGATGATACGTCTCTAACATATCTATAATTTTTGATTGCTCCATATATCATCTACTATTTTGGACATTATTGGGCTTTATTATCCACTTTTATATTATTTTTGGGACTAACCTATTAATTGGAGGCCCAGCCCAGAATTGTTATTTTTTCCTGTTTTAGGTTTTCGAAGAAAAGGAATATCAAACGGAGTCCAAATGGAATGAAACCTTCGGGAACGTGATTTTCTCAACGAACAAGACCCGGGAGACTTGGACCCTACATCAAGACACAAAAGAGGAGGCCACGAGGTAGGGGGCGCGCCTACCCCCCCCCCCCCCAAGCGCGCCCTCCACCCTCGTGGGCCCCCTGTTGCTCCACCGACGTAATCCTTCCTCCTATATATACCTACGTACCCCAAAATGATTAGATACGGAGCCAAAAACCTAATTCCACCGCCGCAACTTTTTGTATCCACGTGATCCCATCTTGGGGCCTGTTCTGGAGCTCCGCCGGAGGGGGCATCGATCACGGAGGGCTTCTACATCAACACCATAGCCTCTCCGATGAAGTGTGAGTAGTTTACCTCAGACCTACGGGTCCATAGTTATTAGCTAGATGGCTTCTTCTCTCTTTTTGGATCTCAATACAATGTTCTCCCCCTCTCTTGTGGAGAACTATTTGATGTAATCTTCTTTTTGCAGTGTGTTTGTTGAGACCGATGATTTGTGGGTTTATGATCAAGTCTATCTATGAACAATATTTGAATCTTCTCTGAATTCTTTTATGTATGATTGGTTATCTTTGCAAGTCTCTTCGAATTATCAGTTTGGTTTGGCCTACTAGATTGATCTTTCTTGCAATGGGAGAAGTGCTTAGCTTTGAGTTCAATCTTGCGGTGTCCTTTCCCAGTGACAGTAGGGGCAGCAAGGCACGTATTGTATTGTTGCCATCGAGGATAACAAGATGGGGTTTTCATCATATTGCATGAGTCTATCCCTCTACATCATGTCATCTTGCTTAAGGCGTTACTCTGTTTTTAACTTAATACTCTAGATGCATGCTGGATAGCGATTGATGAGTGGAGTAATAGTAGTAGATGCAGGCAGGAGTCGGTCTACTTGTTTCGAACGTGATGCCTATATACATGATCATACCTAGATATTCTCATAACTATGCTCAATTCTGTCAATTGCTCAACAGTAATTTATTCACCCACCGTAGAATACGTATGCTCTCGAGAGAAGCCACTAGTGCAACCTATGGCCCCCGGGTCTATCTTTATCATATTAATCTCCTACTACTTAGTTATTTCCTTTGCTTTTTTACTTTGCCTTTATTTTACTTTGCATCTTTATCACAAAAATACCAAAAATATTATCTTACCAGATCTATCAGATCTCACTCTCGTAAGTGGCCATGTAGGGATTGACAACCCCTATTCGCGTTGGTTGCGAGGATTTATTTGTGTTGTGAAGGTACGAGGGACTCGCGCGTAGCCTCCTACTGGATTGATACCTTGGTTCTCAAAAACTGAAGGAAATACTTACGCTACTTTGCTGCATCATCCCTTCCTCTTTGGGGAAAACCAACGCAGTGCTCAAGAGGTATCACTCGACTACTTCACCGTCAAAGGTTCTTATGTGTCTTCAGAGCTTCCAGGCAAGCCCCCCTTTGATCATCCCGATATCGCCCATTCCATTTTCTCATGCTTGTATTAGATTTTGCTAGTGTAATTGATTGCTCCTATTCTGATGCATAGCCTGCTTTTGTACCTGCTGTTGTACCCTACATGCTTATCCTAAACTGCTTAGTATAGGTTGGTTAGTGATCCATCAGTGACCCCTACCTTGTCCTTGTCGCCCCTATTTCATCATCGATGACTCGATCAACGTGATTGACGACCAGAGCCCGACACCTCACAGCACATCACGCCCCTCTATTGCTCGACTCTGCAGAGATACTATCGAGTGCCGAGGGTGATACCTCATAACACACTCCTGATAATAATCTGTGGGATAGCTATTCGGTCGTGGTTATCGAGGGTGATTCCTCCTTAACCACTTCCGATACGACTCTGTCGTGCAACCCCTCAAGTGTGAACCTCAAGGGTGGTTCCTCCTAGGTTCACCTTGATGATTACATCGAGTGGAATCCGCCGAGGGTGATTCCTCGGGTTTTCCCCTTCATGTTTGGACACACGTTTACCTTGACTTTACTTGAGACCTTTGTGAAAGTCGGGCGGGCCTGGAGAGCACCCACAAGATAATTACGTGGCACAGTCGGGCATTCTAGGCCCTTGTCGTAAGTCCACGAGACAGGGCGATGGGGTCACATCGATCGTGAGTCTCTGCTCGTCTCCGCAAGCTAATAATACACTATGGTTTGGGTATTTGTTCTGAGTTGGCCTTTGGCCTTTATGCACTAACCACCACGCGAGAATAGTTATGGGCCTCGACGGCGTAGTATCAGCCGAAGATTTGTCAGATGTCCAGTTCAGCATTGCGGCACGGCTGGGCCGGCACCATCCTGTAGTGGTGGAGCCTGGACCCGCCCTACGCGCAACGACCCGGAGTGCAACGGGCGATGGGACCAGACCCCGGAGTGCTTAGGATGTAGATTGGCGGGGACCTCTCTGCTGAGCCTAGGTAGGGCTACGACGTGTTGATCTTCCGAGGTCGGGCATTGACCCAAAAAAGTGTGTCCGGCCAGAGTAATCAAGCATGTTGGAAAACGTGGTGCACCCCTGCAGGGAAGATTATCTATTAATAGTCGTGTCCATGATAACGGATGTTCAGACTTATATCCTGATCTTTTACAATTAGAAATGGATACTTGAGATATGTGGCCCCGGGATTGCTTTCTCACAAGGAGTCGAGGAAGGATCTATGGGCATTAATGCTACAACATGCTTGTTAATTATAAATTGCTATTCTTTACTCTTCTACATTGTAACGCCCTCGATGCGGCTATATCTCCCACGTGTCGAAGCACGACTTAGAGGCATAGCCGCACTGAAAGCAATGTCGCAAGTGAGGTAATCTTCACACAACCCATGTAATACATAAGGGAAAGAGATACATAGTTGGCTTACAATCGCCACTTCACACAAAACATGAATAAAACATTACATTCATCCAGATACAATCAAGGTCCGGCTACGGAACCAAAATAAAAAGAAGACTACCCCAAATGCTACACAGATCCCCGATCGACCCCAACTGGGCTCCACTACTGATCAACTAGAACGAAACGACACAAAGAACAAGATCTTCATCGAGCTCCTCCTTGAGCTTGGTTGTGTCATCTGCACGGTCTCATCGGCACCTGCAAGCTGGTTTTTGAAGTACCTGTGAGTCACGGGGACTCAGCAATCTCACACCCTCGCGATCAAGACTATTTAAGCTTATGGGTAAGGTAAAGGTATGAAGTGGAGCTGCAGCAAGCGACTAGCATATTTGGTGGCTAAACATACGCAAATGAGAGCGAGAAGAGAAGGCAAAAGCACGGTCGAGAATCTATGATCAAGAAGTGATCCTAGAGCAACCTACGTCAAGCATTACTCCAACACCGTGTTCACTTCCGGGACTTCGCCGAGAAGAGACCATCACGGTTACACACGCGGTTGGTGTATTTTAATTAAGATAAACTTCAGGTTTTCTACAACCGGACATTAACAAATTCCCATCTGCCCATAACCGCGGGCACGGCTTTCGAAAGTTCAAAACCCTGCAGGGGTGTCCCAACTTAGCCCATCACAAGCTCTCACGGTCAACAAAGGATATTCCTTCTCCCAAGACAATCCGATCAGACTCGGCATCCCGGTTACAAGACATCCTCGACAATGGTAAAACAAGTCCAGCAAGACCACCCGATGTGCCGACAAATCCCGATAGGAGCTGCACATATCTCGTTCTCAGGGAACACCGGATAAGCTAAGCGTACGGGAGCCAACGTAACCCAAGTTGCCAAGGGACGGCCCCGCACGGTGCTCTGGGTTGGACCAACACTTAGACAAGCACTGGCCCGGGGGTTTAAATAAAGATGACCCTTGGACTGGCCTAACCCAAGGGAAAAAGGCTAGGTGGCAAATGGTAAAACCAATGTTGGGCCTTGCTGGAGGAGTTTTATTCGAGGCGAACTGTCAAGGGGTCCCCATTATAACCCAACCGTGTAAGGAACGCAAAATCCGGGAACATAACACCGATATGACGGAAACTAGGGCAGCAAGAGTGGAACAAAACACCAGGCATAAGGCCGAGCCTTCCACCCTTTACCAAGTATATAGATGCATTAATTAAATAAGAGATATTGTGATATCCCAACAAAATATCCATGTTCCAAACATGGAACAAGCTCCAATCTTCACCTGCAACTAACAACGCTATAAGAGGGGCTGAGCAAAGCGGTAACATAGCCAAACAACGGTTTGCTAGGACAAGGTGGGTTAGAGGCTTGGCTTAACAATATGGGAGGCATGATAAGCAAGTGGTAGGTATCGCAGCATAGGCATAGCAAAAGAGCGAGCATCTAGCAAGCAAAGATAGAAGTGATTTTGAGGGTATGATCATCTTGCCTCAGATCCCGCAAGGAAGAAGAACGAGTCCATGAAGAAGACAAACGGACGTAGTCGAACGGGTCCTCACAAACGCAACGTAATCGGAACCAACCTGAAGAAGCAACACCAGAAAGAAGCACACAACATAGTAAACAACCAACACAAGGACATGGTATGATATGCGGGATGCGGGATGTGATGCATATGCATGATTTGGAAAGTAATGGTTGAACCTGGCCTCAACTTGGAAAACCAAGAGTACCACTGGAAAGGTGAGATGATTTCGGTTGAAATTGATATAAAGATCACCGGAATTGGATGCACGGTTTGGAAATGGCAAGCAAAAGAAATATGGCACCGGTCTACGATAATCAGCAAGTGACCAACTAAATGCATCAAGATGAATATGCTACAGAACTCAAACATGAAAACAAAATACATGGCAGGTATCCACTCATGAAGCTTGACAAAAGATGAACACTGAGCTATGGCTAAATCACTCATTAACAGGTTCAAACAAGCATGCCAAAAGAGCAAATGATAACAGGTTACAGACTTGGTGAAATTAACAAGACAGGAATTTATCATCAGGAAGCAATGTTTAGAGCATGATAACTAAATGCTACAGGAACATATCATGGAAAAGCAAGGCATGGCATGAAGCTACTCTAAGCATATAACAAAAGTCCCTTAGTGACCATGAGCCAAAAGGGATCAAAAAATACAATTGCAAGCATGTGAACGTAGCAAAAACATAAACAGATTCAGACTTAGTGAAAAATTGGAGCATGGCAAAACAGTTAACAAGTAGGCATGTTTACGAGCTCGATGCACTCACTACGAGTCATTGCATGATAATGTAAGCATACACCCATCAAGAAGACATGGCATAGAAGCTAGACATGGCAATAACAACAACATAGCATGCACGGATCAACAACAACAAGCTCGGCAAAATTGCTAAACATGTTAACAGTCTGCCAGGAACATTTTATAGCAAAAGTAGAGCTCGATTGACTCAAGCTAGGGTGCTCCATAATTGCAAACAAAGACATGGATGGATAGAGCACCACAATATTAACAAAACATCCTTACTGATCATCCTCAAAAGAGGCACGGATCACTAGGAAACAACATGAACATATGGCATAAAAGTAAAAAACAGGACAAGGACTTGGTGAAATTCCAAGTCCCTGAAATCAGAATCATTGAGTAAGCTACTTTGCATGCTTTTACCAGCCACCACAAAGATCACAAAAATACATGGCATACACCCCTGCAAAGATGGCATGGCATTCAACAAAACACATGTAGAGCTCAGGATCATAGCATGCACACATTAATCATGGCAAAAATGACAAAAGGCCGTTTGCTGAAAAAGATCTGAAATATTCCTCACATAGCCCTCTTCCAACAGCATTTCGGGCATCAAGATGAGCTCAAATGAAAATAATGCAATGAGATGAAATGATGTACTCGTCGAGACGAACATTTTGATATGCTACACGCACGATCGGAGCTACGAACGCAGAGTTATGGCATGATGAAGATTGCACAAAGTTACTGGGACTTGGTGAGAATTTTACCCCGCGAAAAAGTCAACGCGGCACGGGGATCGAGGATGGCGGCGGATCTGGCCGAAGCTTCGCCGGAGTTGGCCGGAGAAGGTCGGGGAGGTCGGATCTGGGGCTCCCTCCATCGGAACTCGCCGGATCCGGGCTGGAGCTCGCCTGGGAGGCGACGGGCGGCGAGGTAGGGACGCGGGGCAGCGCGGTGGTCCGGCGAGCGAGCGGGGCGGCGCGGCCAGCCGGCGCGGCGAGGCGGCGGTGAAGGACATGCCCGGCGCGCC
>NC_041390.1:282628330-282638740 GCF_002162155.2 Triticum dicoccoides
GGCCCGTGCGGTGGGTGCGGCGAAGTGGGGCGGTCCCGCTGATGTGGCGTGCGGCGCCTGGTTGGTTCGGGCGGCGGAGGAGGCGACGTGGCACGCCCTGATTCGTCGGGGTGACGCGTCCGGCGGACATGTCCGGTGCGGGATGGACATGTCCGGCGGCGTGAGGAGGGAGATGGCTAGAGTTTGGACTGCGCGAAAAATTCGGGGAGAGCCACATATATATAGGTAGAGGGAGCTAGGAGAGTCCAAATGAGGTGCGGTTTTCGGCCACGCGATCGTGATCGAATGACCGAGATGATGGAGGAGGTTTAGGTAGGTTTTGGGCCACTTTGGAGGGGTGTTGGGCTGCAACACACACAAGGCCTTTTCGGTCCCTCGGGTAATCGTTGGAGTATCAAACGAAGTCCAAATGACACGAAACTTGACAGGCGGTCTACCGGTAGTAAACCTAGGCCGTATGACAAGTCTCGGTCCAATCCGAAAACGTTTAACACCCGCACACGAAAAGAGGTAGAAAGGGACACCGGGTGACATAGGAACGCCGGATTGCAAAACGAACAACGGGGAAAATGCTTGGATGCATGAGACGAACATGTATGCAAATGAAATGCACATGATGACATGATATGACATGCATGACACGCAAGAAAAGACAAGGCAACAACAGCGAATAACTGGAGGACACCTGGCACATCAGTCTCGGGGCGTTACATACATGCTACAAGATGCTTGGAGCTGCTTGAAGATGCTAGTCTTTGGTAGGCTAGGCCTTCCACCTCTATTCTGGCATTCTGCAGTTCAGTCCATAGATACAACCCTTCCATTTGATACCAATGCATACTTAGTATAGATCTGATGCTTGCGAGTACTTTGGATGAGTACTCACTGTTGCTTTGCTACCCCTTTCCCCCCTTCTTTCTTCTTTCTGGTTGTTGCAACCAGATGGTGGATCCCAGGAGCCAGATGCCACTCACGTCGATTAGTACTACTGCCGAGGATGCCTACTTCTACGTGGAGACGACCACCAACGACCAGGAGTAGTTAGGAGGTCCCAGGAATGAGGCCTTGCCTCTTCGATCGTTGTTGCTTTTGTATTTGCCTTCTTAAGGCATCCTTGTTTAACTTATGTCTGTACTCAGATATTGTTGTTTTCGCTGACGCTTGTGTATCGAGCTTGTATTCAAGCCCTCGAGGCCCCTGGCCTGTAATATGAAGCTTGTTTTATTTGAATTTGTGTCTAGAGTTGTGTTGTGATATCTTCCCGTGAGTCCCTGATCTTGATCGTACACATTTGCGTGTATGATTAGTGTACGATTGAATCGGGGGCATCACAAGTTGGTATCAGAGCCGACTGCCTGTAGGAACCCCCCTTCCAACTCCTTGGCCGAAGTTGAGTCTAGTCTTTTGAATTTTTTTACTAACATGGTTGTGTGGCTTATGGGCCCACGTGGCCATTGGGTGGTATTAGGATCTTTTATTCCTCGTCTATACTCTGGGTCTCTGATCTCTCTTCTATTTGGATTAAATGATTGTGCTAACTCTAGGTTCTCGTGAATACTTTCTCGCGAAGCGCCCCTTCATTCCAGATGATGGCCTGCTTCACGAGAAGATTCCGAAGATAACCTTCAGTATTTTTCCCGAGACTTTTGTGCTCGTCGCTTTTGCAATTCCCTACCTCTGATATATCCTTACGGATAACTTCATACACTCGTCATTCATATAATCATTCCTTGTTGCTCTTGTTATTACAAGGTACATCGAATTATTCTCCGACTTTTAAGAATCCCCTGTGTCACTTTCTTGCGATTCTTTGCCACATGTTTACATCTATGAATAATTCCTCACACTTAGCGAGGATTGGTTCATTCCTAGTTGTTCAAGTGATTCACAAGATACTTTGGAATATTATCCCATCTTCTGATAATCCACTCCAACTATTGCTTTGCAAATACTTGTCTGCTTGCATTATGGATATTTTCCATATGTCTGGCAATATTCAGTAGTATCTATTGTCTTTGTCATTTTGAACATTTGATTCGATATGTTTGTGAATGCTCGCAATCCTCAATCACAATTAGAATTCTTGCCATCGACTCTGACATCACCCCAGACATGAGCTAGTGTTCGACAAATCAAACCTTGATTGATTGTTGATCTATGTCTATTCTACTTAATTGTCTTTGATTAGTGCCTCTGCTTCTGATCCCCCATTTTGGAAATCATAGTTCCCTTTGCATTCGAGCTTTGAATAGTCAGTTGATTCTATAATTTGATATCCTTGCATTCTTTCTTCTTCTGGTTGAGTACCGATGCTCACATCAGACCCCTTGTGAACCACCAAATCATTTGCTGGGTTTTATCCGACAACGTCCTCCATATTCAATAACCTTGTGAGCCTTTCCTCGGATACATAATGCCTTTGGTAAATTGTATCCCCTGCTCTTGTCAACCATACTCTGCTTCCGACATTGAGTTATTTACTCATGAAGTTTGTGGTATATGTTCCTAAGATACCCCAGGGGGTTGAACCTACGCCTTCCCTAATTTGTGTGAACTCAAAAGTTATGCGGGTTATACTCTACTAGCTTTTCGTCAGGTAGAATTTCAATGCTACAACTTCTTCGAGAGCTAAAAGTGAATGGAAAGTTGTGCATTAGAGAAGTGGGAGTCGACCTTGAACCTTTGTGTTCATGCCCATGGACCCGATGTGGAACTTATCATGGAAGCTTCTTGTTATAATAATAATCCCCTTGTAATAAGTATGTCATGTATCTATGATTGGTCCTTTGCAACCGTGGATCCGGCCATGATGGTTCTCCTTTGATTCCATTTCTCGGACAATTTAAAGTACTTGTCTTCTTTAGATCGTTTCACCTGTCCAACCTCTACTTTGATCTACCTTCGAGTATTACCCTCTCGTATCTCAAGAATATCATGGAACTATGTAACTTCTTATGAGTTCTTCATCAACTATTATTTCTCGCCGATTGAAATTTTCCACGGGTTCTGAGTTGATAGACACTCTAAAACACACGTAACTGATTCGAGTCTACACTTTCCTTTCCATTGTTTTGTTTAACCTTTCTTGTAATCTAACATATTTGAGCAGTGATAATTCCCTGCTTATGTAAACACCTCGGTGTACAAACTCTGTCAGTAAGACCTTGTTACTAATGTTGATGACATTCTGGTAGCCACCGATGAACGAGAACTTTGCCTATTGGTCCGCCTCGTCTTAACGAGCAGGAAAATGGTTCTCTTCGTCCCTTGCCCTTGGTACCAACGTTGTTGCCAACATAACTGATAGGCTATCCTCTGACATACCTTGCTATCATAACCATGCAAGATCTCACCGTTCTTCTACTTTTAACCCACATGGTGGGCCCATAACCCACAGTTCCACAAGATCGAAACCTGACTCTCCTATACAACCTTGACTCCGAAATATTCTTTGCTACTCGGTTGAAGCTTCTTATTGCGCCTTCTTACCTTGCTCTCGATGACTTTCTTAAATTTCAACTTGAGAGATGCCTCTATGCCACGTTCACTGAGATAGCCCCCAGGTACCTAAGTTGAGCGTCATCCTTCTCGAGCCTTTCCCCTTACTTCACCCCTTAAATCTCGGGACGAGATTTCTTATAGTGGAGGAGAATTGTGACGCCCGGATAATTAAGCTACAGTAATCCTCGTTTAATGGTGCCATGTCATCAAATTACTATTGCTAATCCTCACTTGATCCAAATCACTATTCATTTTCAAATTTAAAGTCAAAAATTCAAATTTGTCAAACATGGAAACTAAAAATGTTCGGATAATCTGATAAATTTCCCCTGACCATCTTCTTGTTGAAACCAACTTCATTGGTCTCTGAAATAAATTCATAGGGAATTATTTAGTGGTCTATCAGAAAATAAAATGACCTTTTCAAAATAAACAAATGTTTAAACTTTTCCAAATAGAATGAAACCTTGTGTGCAGCACCCAAATTCTTGTAGTTGAATTATATGTGCAGTATCTTGTAGAACTAATATCATTTAGTGCCTAAAATAATTAGAAAACTGGGGCAAAAGTTTTGATAGCAAAGGAAGATAAGTTTCTCCTGTGCACTTTGGCCCACCGTGAACAGCGCAGCCCAGCCCAACTTGCTCCCTCCATCGTCCTCCTTGTTCACCATGCGCGCTGGACACCGGCTGTGCGTCCATGTCACGGATCCGCTGCATGGCGGCCATCCAGACCAACCCGGCACCCTACAAGGTCGTCGTCGACCCCTCTGGCCAAACCCTAGATCCCAAATCCCCTTTCCCCTCTTGGTTTCTTCCTCCCCTTGCAAACCCAAGAGCTCCATGGCCTCGTCGTCGTCAAACCCGTGGCCACCGAGGCCCATTCGCCGCTCCACCATCTCCTGGAGCTCCGCCGCGTCCGTCTACGTCGACTACGTCCCTGGATCGAACGAGATCAGTCGCACATCATCGCCTTCGTCCGTCTTCATCAACTCCGGCCACCGCCGTCGCCGCGTCGGATTCGCCCCACCGGACCCCCTTTGAGCCCCCTGCCACCTTCCTACAACTCCCTGTGATCCCCTCCTCCGTTTCCCCCTTCTCCTTTGCTCCCGTCGCCGTAGACGTCGTGTTCCACCGCCGCCCGATCTCGTGCAAGCCCGCGCTCACGGCACCTCTGGCTGACCTGGGTGTGCTCCCTACGCCACCCACGTGTGCCCGCACAGCCCCTCCAGCTGCCGAAGCTACTGTTGATGCTGCCCTGCGCCGCCCACTCCTGTACGCTGCTGCAGTCGTTGTGCTGCTATCCGCTGCTCTGCCGGTTGCGCTCGTCGCGCCCCGGGGCCACCCAGCTACTGCTCGCTGCTGCTCCTTTATCGTGACCCAGGCTCGGCCTCCGCCCCGTCCACCACCCCACGTTGCGTCGCCCGCTGCCAAGCGCCACGCCGCCCCGTCCTGCTCCCCGTGGCCGCCGCCTGCTCCTTCTGCTCTACTCCGCTGCTCCGCGCCGCGCTCTCCTCCCTTAACCCCACCACGACCATGCTGCTCCTACTGTTACTCGCTGCCGTGGTCGCCGCCCGCTGCACCGTGGCACCACCGCCGCACCATGGACGCATTCGCCATCGCGCGCCCGCAAGCCCCGCGCGGCTGCCTGCTTCTGGCACCACCGTGCCTGCATGCCCTGGCCACCCCGCCGCTCCCTACGTCGCCGCCCGCAGTCGCGGCTGAAAGATCGTGGATGTCGCCTAGAGGAGGGGTGAATAGGCGCTTTAAAATAATTACGGTTTAGGCTTGAACAAATGCGGAATAAACCTAGCGGTTAATTTGCCAAGCACAAAACCTACAACAACTAGGCTCACCTATGTGCACCAACAACTTATGCTAAGCAAGATAAACTACTAGGTGAAAGCAAGATATATGACAAGAAACAATATGGCCATCACAAAGTAAAGTGCATAAGTAAAGAGCTCGGGTAAGAGATAACCGAGGCACGCGGAGACGACAATGTATCCCGAAGTTCACACCCTTGTAGATGCTAATCTCCGTTTGGAGCGGTGTGGGGCACAATGCTCCCAAAGAAGCCACTAGGGCCACCGTAATCTCCTCACGCCCTCGCACAATGCAAGATGCTGTGATTCCACTAAGGGACCCTTGAGGGCGGTCACCGAACCCGTACAAATGGCAACCCTTGGGGGCGGTCACCGAACCCGTACACTTTGGCAACCCTTGGGGGCGGTCACCGGTACCCGTCAAATTGGTCGGGGCGATCTCCATAACCTAATTGGAGACCCTGACGCTTGCCCGGAGCTTTAAACCACGATGATTGAGCTCCGAACAACACCAACCGTCTAGGGTGCCAAGGCACCCAAGAGGAACAAGCTCTAGGGTGCCCAAACACCCAAGAGTAATAAGCTTCTCAAACTTCACTTCCACGTATCACCGTGGAGAACTCAAACCTATGCACCAAATGCAATGGCAAGGGCACACGAAGTGCCCAAGTCCTTCTCTCTCAAATCCCACCGAAGCAACTAATGCTAGGGAGGAAAATGAGAGGAAGAACAAGAAGGAGAACACCAAGAACTCCAAGATCTAGATCCAAGGGGTTCCCCTCACATAGGGGAGAAAGTGATTGGTGGAAATGTGGATCTAGATCTCCTCTCTCTTTTCCCTCAAAAAGTAGCAAGAATCCATGGAGGGATTGAGAGTTAGCAAGCTTGAAGAAGGTCAACAATGGGGAAAGAACACGAGCTCAAAGGATAAAGTTCATTGGGGAAGAAGACCCCCTTTTATAGGTGGGAAAAAATCCAACCGTTATGCTCACAGCCCACACAGAGCGATACTGCCGCTCGACCTCACGGTACTACCGCAAGGGGTAGCGGTACTACCTCAAAGGGTAGCGGTACTACTGCTTGCGAGCGGTACTAAAAAGTACATCCGTGCCTACCACCGCTAGACTTGGGACAAGTTTTTGGTCCGGAGCGGAAGTAGCTGCGGTAGTACCGCTCCAAGTGGTAGTACCGCTCCCATGGGTGGTAGTACCGCTGCAGCCTTTTTAAGGACACCAAAACTGACACAACTTCTACAGACGGACTCCGAATTCAATGAAACCAAGTTTGTTGGAAAGCTAGAGACAAGGGCTAACACAATCTTGCTATAAATAACAATAAAAATCAAATTAGAAAAGGACCATAATAAAATGGTGAGAACCCTTCCTTGAATAAGACCGGTAAAACCTCCAACACTGAAAACATCATAGAAGATGCATGTGAACTCCATTTTCGATAAACTCGAGCTTGTCATCAAGATGACCAAAAGCTCCACACTCACAAACAGAACCAAACAAGAACCAAGAAATATGATGCAAGGATGCAATGGTTTGAGCTCTCTATGAACGATACGATCAAGCTACTCATCGAGAGCCCCCCTTGATAGTACGACAATCGATCCTATAACCCGGTCTCCCAACTACCACCATGAGACCGAAAAATAGAAAACCTATCAAGGGCAAACCTTTGCCTTGCACATGGTCCACTTGAGCTAGATGACGACGATCTTGACTCCCTCAAGTTGGACCACCTTTCTCGATTGTGTTGGCTTGGTGAAGACTAGTAGATTGCTCCCCCATACTCCACTATGGGTGAGCCACTCTTCCGCACACCTTCACAAGTCCATTGTCACCACAATGGATGGCAAGCTTCAAGCACTTGATCTCTTCGTGATGCATCACTTGAACTTGCACACCGCATCCTAACCCCACAAAGAACTCTCACGAAGACCATGGGTTAGTACACACCGCGTAATTGAAAATGCTTACCATACCATGGGATCACTTGATCCCTCTCGGTACATCTTCTACGCTTTGTGTGTTGATCAACTTGATTAACTCTTTGACTTAGTCTTGATCAACCTCTCACAAGACCAATCTTTTCAGTAATTCCTTGAATATCACCTTGGTCAACACAAACTCTCCTTGAAACCAACACATGTACTCCAAGAAAAGCCTATGGACAAAACCTTCAAATATAACTCAAGGCAACCATTAGTCCATAGAGATTGTCATCAATTACCAAAACCAAACATGGGAGCACCACATGTTCTTTCAATCTCCCCCATTTTGGTAATTGATGACAATCACTTTCAAGTGAGTTTATACAAGGAATTATGCATCACCATGCAATGCAACAACCAATGATGCATGAGAATGGGATGCAAATGCTTAGGAACAAAACTCTCTAAAACTCCTCCCCCATTGGCATCGATTGCCAAAAAGGGTGAAAAGATTAGAAGGCCAATATAAAAAGTGTTCCTCCATAAATTGTGTATTTCTCAACAAGAGAGTGGAATGCAATACACATGTCCAACGGTAAATACTTGGAGGAAGACAAACTATATTGAGGCCCAAAGATTGCAAATGAATGATATGCCACAAAGACATAACAAAGAGAGAAGCAAGCAATCAAGCAATCAACGAATATCAATTGAGCCAACTAGACCAATGATCCTACGTGCCACATGAATGAAATAAATTATGATATGAGCAAAGGAGTGTTCTAGAGAAACTAGAGAAGCTCCCCATGATTTGTGCACAATTTAGTTTTGTAATTGGATACAACAAGCACAAAATAGGATCGTCACTCCCCCAAGATCAATAGAACCTCACGACAAGTGCAAGAGAGCAACAGAGTGTTCTAAAGACACTAGTGAAGCTCTCGATGATTTGTGCACTCCTTACAATATTTGCATTAGGATACCAAGTGCACAAAATTGGATCATCACTCCTCGAAAATCAATAGAAACTCACAACAAGTGCAAGTGAGCATGTAGGAAACAAAGCCTAGCACTTGTAACAAACAAATGGTTGAGCAACATATAAAAGAGGCAACTTAAGAGTAGGCTCAACCAAAATGATGTGTGTGAGTCATGGCAAAGCACTTGAGAAGACTAATGTACGGATGAGCAAGGTGCATGCCATGTACTCCCCACACACACCAAGCAAAAGGGTTCACAAGCACACTAAAAATGCAAAATGAATAACCAACACTTGTGACAACCCATGGTGAAGATAGAAGATGAAAGCCTCATCAAGACGAGGGATACCGATTAAGATGACAAAAGCCTCGTAGAGATAAGCATGAGGAAAATAATCGTCACCACACATTATAGTCACAGTGCAAAGGTTTTCCAATTTTTTTTATTTTTTTATTTTGTATGCCCGTTTGAAAATGCGGTCAAAACGGCGGACATGATTGTTCCTAGGTAGTGGTTGAATCTTGGAAAACTTTTACTGTTTCTATGATTAAATAGATACTTTTGTACCTAAAAATGATTTTTGGAAAATAAATACCAAACTATGAGGCATCCGCAGTTCAAATTTGACCTGCTTTCAACTAAATCGGTAGAAATTTGTCTTTTTCACCAGAGGTGGATCAAAGCTTGTGACACCCAATCATTTTGTCAATTGTGCATTAAATATGACCTAGTATTTTATAAAATTGATTTGGTCCAAATTTGCAACAATTATTTGGTAGGTCCTTCACAAAAAAAACTCATTTTGGGCACTCGAAAAATGGAAAATGGATTTTTCGTCCAAAGAAAATGAAAACTTCCTTAGGCAACATTGTTTGCCATTCCAATATGCACCCTTATGCACAATATGATATCATTTGAACAAACTATGCCATGAATGTGGCCATAAGATTGATCATCTGGCTTGAAAGCCATTGATCTCCACACTTGATAGCTCGTTTCTGAGAACACTTTTTAAAAATAATTATCGTATTAAAAGTTTATTATTTTTCCTAGTAACTTTGCCACATATAATGACACAATGCGATGGTTTTCCAATTATTTGTTTTTTTAATTTTCTATGCCCGTTTGAAAATGCGGTCAAAACGGCGGACATGACTGTTCCTAGCTAGTGGTTGAATATTGGAAAACTTTTGTTGTTTCTTTGATTAAATAGATACTTTTGTACCAAAAATGATTTTTGGGAAAAATAAATAGCAAACTATGAGGCAGCCACGGTTCAAATTTGAACCGCTTCCAGCTGAATCGGCGGAAATTTGTCTTTTTCACGAGAGGTGGATCAAAACTTTTGACACCCAACCATTTGGTCAAGTAAGCATTAAATATGGCCTAATATTTTAGAAAATTGATTTGGTCCAATTTTGCAACAAATATTTGGTAGGTCCTTCATAAAAACTCAAAACTTCCTTGGCGATAAGTTTGATCATTTGGCTTCAAGCCGGCCTCACTCTCCCCCCTCATCCTCTTCCGCTCGTGCACGCTCAAGCCGCTCGCCGCCCACATGTGCTATGATTGTGAATTATAAAATTGATGGGATCTAAATTTGCAACAAATATTTGCTAGGTTCTTTATAAAAATATCATTTTGGACACTCAAAAAATGATTCTCTTACAAAAAAACTCATATCTTAGAACACCTTTTTATTGATATTTACATTATTCAAAGTTTTTTATTTCTACTGAAAAGTAGGTCACACTTGGTGACACAATGTGAAGGCTTTTGATTTCTATTTATTTTTACAAATTTCTTAGGTCGTCAAATAGCAGAGATAATTCAAAATCTTATTTTCAATCGATTATGACCAATTTAAATGGTCTTAACATCATCTAAGGAGATATTACTTCTGATTGGTCTAAAATCATCTCACGCGGATCATGGATTAAGCACCGTCGCATGCGCCCAGATCCAAGGGCAGCCCACACCCCCCTCGCCGCTCTCACCCCCTCCCGAATCCCTCTCATCCTCGTCCACCCACGAAACCCTGGCCCCTTCTCCCAATCGCCCTTGCCGCTCCCTTTTCCCCATCGCCGCCGCCACCGTCCTTCCCCTCATGTTGCCCACACGCCACCTTCCTTCCCTCTCCGCCTCGCCTCTGTCTCCCACCATG
>NC_041390.1:282639083-282729392 GCF_002162155.2 Triticum dicoccoides
CCGGCCTCCACCCCCGCATCGACGACGAGGAGCCCGAGTACCCACGCCTCCCTGCCCTCAAGTGGCTCTTGTTCCTCGCTGCCTAGATCCGCGTCGCCCCATCCACTCTCTCGCCCGAACCACACGCCGCACCGATCCCGCACCCGCACAGCCCATCGGCGACCTTGTCGGAGAAGAGAGAAGAAGGTGAGAGATGGAAGCGGCGGCGGCCGCGGCCGGCGTGCAGCTGGGCTCCTCAAAGCCGCAGATCGTGACCCAGCTGGGCTCCTCCGCCGACCCGCGCCAAGTTCCTCGAGGAGTTCGCGCGGCGGTTCGACCTCCTCGGGCTGGTCCGATTCGGGACGGAGGTAGTGAGCGTCTGCCGTAGCAGGGCCGACGACGTGGGATGGAGGGTGAGGCTCGCCTGCGCTAGCAGCGAGCTGGAGGAGGAGGTTTGACGCCGTTAGATCAACTGTCGGATGCCATGGGCGCCAGTCGGAAGCTGCAGGGTGAGATCGACCGCGTCCTCAAGAAGGTCTAGGAGGGCGTCGACGTCTTTGACAACATCTGGAACAACGCATGCACGCACGCGCCGCCTTCTTTCCTCTCCCCAACCCCCACGCTAGATTCTCATGATTTTGTGCGATTTTTGGGGCAGGTCTATGACACCGAGAATGCAAACCAGAAGGAGAAGTTCGAGGCGGACCTCAAGAAGGAGATCAAGAAGCTGCAGCACTACTAGGACCAGATCAAGACCTGGATTCAGTCCAGTGAGATCAAGGACAAGAAGGTGACCCCTCTATAAACAGATCAAGGACCATGATCTGTTTGGTGATGTTTTCGGTGATGATTTGGTCCTTGGAAATGCCCTCCTTGTAGATTTAGCTTAGTACACTATGATCATGTAGTCTGTGTAGGCTTATTACTCTATGTGTTTTTATCTTGCCACTGCAGTGAAGATCAGGGATTCACCGGCAACGGAGTTAGTTCTGATGTTTCTGTTGTAACAGTTGTTACATTTCTCATGTTTGATTCCTGTTCTGGAAGATTACAGTGCTTGCTAATATGGTCTTACAAGATGCTCCTAGGGTGTTGCTCTACTCCTTGCTAGTTCTGTAATTAGATGCATTTTGTAGATAAATTGTTGGCCATCTATGATGGATTTACAGTGCTAATTTGGTTGTGCAAGCTACTTCAACTCTTGTCCTATATTGTGTTCAACCGATGCTTGCTCTACTCCTAGGTACATCTGTATTAGATGCATCTTGAGGTGGGTAGGAAACAAATGAAGAGGAAATTGTTATTCATTATCATACACTGTTTCTTTTTGTGCTGCTTGGTGTGTGAGCTATTTTTTCTGGAAACATTTACATTGTCTGTCAGATATAAGCTGTGTTTCTTTTAGATTCTGCTCGTCTTCGCCTATATAACCACATCATGATTCAGTATTGTATTTCCCTTCTTGTTGATTGAAGTCTTGCTGATTTGCTTGCCTGCTAACCCCATTGCAAAAACTTTCTTATGAACAGATACCTTGGTATGGGATGAAGTGAAGAGTGTGGAGTCACTTGACCTTCGGTACCCGCGTGTGCTCTACCGACCGCCATGACGGGCGTTCGCCGTTTTGCCGCCTTCTTCCACCTCCGCCTCTTCCCACCTCTTCTTTGTTGGGTGTAGTTGAAATCCGTGACAACAAGCTAGCTAGCTAGCAACCATTTTTCTTGCCATGTCCATATATATACATCCTTCTCCATTGTAGATCCATTGTATTTGTATGCTGCTATATTATGTCAAGTTGAGTGAAGCAAACATATCATTGTGTGTGTTATCATCTCCTAATGCTCCTACTAGCTTTCTGACGTTGGCAAATGATCTGACTCCTCTCACTTGGCCTAGGAGGAACACCACTGATGATGAGAGCAGATCCTTTCCCTTAATAGATTAGCATCATTCCATTCTTACTTTGTAGTAGAATTGGTAGTGATAGAGTGGGTGAATCTATGTGATGTAGAGATACACTAAGATCATGCAAAAATATATATTAGTTCTGCTAATGCTTACCAGTGAATTCAAGTCTGCTTATTTGAAGGTCCAACGCTTGTGCATACTGATTTGTGTCCTCTGTGATTTGGGGAGAGGAAATAGTAATGTTGCCAATTGATGTAGTGGTCTGCGATTCGGATCAACTAAACTGAAAGTGAGATATTGAGATGTGGATCACACTAGTGCTATTTCAGTATTTCTTGCTTGCTTGTTTGCTTCTTCTTTCTGCTGAAGCAGGTGAGCTGATTTTCTGCTTTTGGTTTCTGCAGCAATTGGAGGAATTGGTGTCGAGGACTGGACCAGATGTGCCTTGATGCGTGATCTACAGCGCCCTTGATCTCAGGTGCGTGATCTGTAGCGCCCTTGCTTGTTTGTTCCTAAATTCAGTTAGAACAAGTTAAGCTTCAGACTGCATAAGAAAAGAATAAAGACAGACTCCTAAATTCAGTTAGAACAAGTTGAGTACTTGGAGTATATTCAGTGCCCTTGCTTGTTTGTTCTGACTAAATTTTGTTGCCTCGCAGGACCATGAGCGGAGGCTGGAGCAGATCCGAAGGGCGTTCTAGGGCCTCGAGGGCTCCCACATATGTCCCTTCCAGGTCAAGCCTTGCTTTGCTTTTTGTTTCTCCTGTAGTGTATATTATATTACTTGGTTTGTTGTTTGCAACGCTGCCTACGTGCTACTGTCTTAGTTTGATGTTGTTTTTCGTGCTTCACTGAATTTCAGGATTGGAGTGTGTTATCTGAAATTTTGTGCTTGCTATGATGCAGTATGCTTCGACGGGAGCATCTGCGGAGAGGGTCATGGAGTGGGTCTCAGAGCTGGCTCATCCACTTGGAGGTACGCACCTTGTTAAATCTAGGTGCAATTTATCATCAGATTTTCTTTGAAACTTGGCGTTGACTGGTCTGAAGATGAAACTATAGTACTATACACACGACATGCAGCAGCCACTTATATCAAACAGTTGAGCAGTGTTGCTTTCGTGAATGGAACGACACGATATTCAGCATCGTTGAAAAATCGTTTGTGTACTGTCGTGTGTATAGCAGGCTTCAATTAGATACTTGGAATTAATGTCCGCGTACATATATAACCGATTTGATTCTGTATGTATGCTTAGATGATTGTTTGGCTCTATATAATTGTTGACATGAATATCTTGACTTTCCAAACAAGTATATGACTGTACCTATGCATACAAATTATCCTAACAAAACTGAAAATAAAAATAGAAGCATGAAATAAGCAATAAGTGGCTGATTTTTATCTGCATGTTAAGCGGAAAGTTGCAGCCAAGGCTTATATATTACGAAATATTGTCACACCTCTGAGCTTCTACCGTTGTTAGGGACATTGTAGTGTGATCTTCATGATTCTTTGCTTGAAAATGTACTGATTCATTAGTCAAGCAAAGACAGAAGTCATCTTTTTTGTCTATATTAAGTCACGTAAAAATCACATAACTTTCTCAGTGCCTAACATTATATGCAAGCTATACTTTGTTGTAAGTTCTTCTTATATTAGTGTCATTCACTTCTATTCTAATTAATGTTGAACTGAGAATGAACATATTTCTCTCTTTTTAGACTGCTAGATTGTACAAGTTGAACAATCTGCTCTAGTTTAAACAATTTGGGATCCATCAATACAATAGGGCTTAGTTTGTGTTTCACCTTGCTTGTAATCAATATCCTTACTGCTAATTCACCTCAAGTTTATCGTTTACCGGAAGTTCCAAATTAGAAGAAGTTTCAAATTCTTATGCTGGTTTATGTTCTCTTTGTAGGTTATGAGATATGCTGCTGGAGAGATGACGTTAGCAAACTGGAAGGGCTGCAACCAAATCCAATCAACAACATGGTAGTGGTCTCTGAATATCTAAGCTAGTGATAATCTTTTCAGCGATTCCTTTTTTGTTTGGCCTTCTTGTAGTGTATATTAGTAGTCGCTGGAGCTGTGATGGTGATCTTTTTTTTTGACTGGCTGTTTGTTATAGATGACAAATCTTTTAGTTGCCGCTTCTTATGTATAGATAATGTGATGAAGATGTAACTGCAACAAATGATGTCTGATTGTACAGAGAAACAAATGTTGCTTTCATGGCAAAATTGAAAAAAACTGAATTGTTTCTCTATCGTCCAGTCCTTTGAATTAGCTAATATTGATGGGCTGGAAGAGGCCTTAGCCCACACAATACTGGACAAAAAATGAAAGGAAAAATGTCTTAAAAAATTAGAAATGTTAAATGGACCGCAAAAAGGCCGAGGCCTAGTAAAATGGAAGAAGCACAGAAAACAAAAAAGGCCAAATTGTTGGGCCAGGCCCATGTAACAAACCAAAGTTAATAAAAAAATAATAGTAAAAGGGCTGAATTATTGTGCTCGGCCCATGCGAAGCACCGAATTGGACCGGGCTGATTCTTATCAACGATAGTTTCAATTGGTAGCAATTTTGCGTCAGCTTGCCACGTCGGATTCGACATGGCCTGGACAGAGAGCTAGCGACCAAAATAGAAGATCATGGGATTAACGACCTTTTGTTTTGGTCGTGGAATTCCATGACTTTCTCACAGAGAAGGTCGTTAATTTCAGTTTACGACCGCTAGGTTTTAACCTTCTGTTTTAGCTTTTGACCTTCTGTTTTTGTCACAAAAAGGTCGCAAATGAAAAACAATGACCTTTCAGTGATCAATAGTGATGGTCACAAATTGACATATTTCTTGTAGTGGGGCACCGCATGTTCTTTCAGCGGCCCCCGCCGTTGCCTAGCCCCACGCCTCCCCTCGCACTAGCCCGCGCCGACGCGGCCCCGGCCCGGCCATGCCGGTGCCCAGATGCGCCCGCACACCCGTGGCCGTTCGGGAGGGCGCCCGCCCCATTCGCTGCGCCTGATACACACCCGCCCCGCTATGGCCTCTGGGCCACAGACACGTGGGGCCCAGCCCCTGGTTTTAAAATTTAAAAATAGAATTAATTAATTTATTTAATTAACATTGCTTAATTAGCCTAATGAACTAGATTAGTTTTAATTAAATTTTGTTTAATTAACTAGTCTATGATAGACGGGGCCCAGCTGTCAGTTTTACCAGTGAACGCCATGTTGACTGTTGATGTCATGATGACGTCGGACTGACGTCATAATTCCGTTTTTGAATTAAAGTAAATTACAGAATATTGTTATAACTTTGAAAATTCACAGAAAATAATTCGTAGCTCGATTGAAAAAGTTTTATACATGAAAGTTGCTCAGAACGACGAGACGAATCCGAATGCGCAGTCTATTCGTCTGCCACACGTACCTAGCATAGGGAACATGGAACTTTTCCCCTCCGGTCCGCCTGTCCGAAAATGCAAACTTCGAGAAAACTTTCCTGGATGTTTTCCCCCTTCGCCGGTATCGTGAAGCACTGCGTTAGGTCACCCCAGCACAACGTTTTGCTTTGTCTTACTTTGCGATGCATTGTTTGCTCTGTTATTTATTATATTCCCCCTCTGTTACTTCTTTCTGGTAGACCCCGAGACCGCGGTTGAACCGGTGCTCGACTACTTCACCGTCGAAGGTTCTTATTTGTCTTCAGAGCTTCCAGGCAAGTCGCCCTTTGATTATCCCGATATCACCCATTCCATTCTCTCATGCTTGCATTAGATTTTGCTACTGTAATTGATTGCTCCTATTCTGATGCATAGCCTGCTTTTGTACCTGTTGTTGTACCCTACCTGCTTATCCTAAACTGCTTAGTATAGGTTGGTTAGTGATCCATCAGTGACCCCTACCTTGTCCTTGTCGCCCCTGCTTCATCATCGATGACTCGATCAACGTGATCGATGACCAAAGACCGACACCTCACAACACATCACACCCCCTCTGTTGCTCGACTCTGTAGAGATACTGTAGCGACCCGACCTCAAACGATCAAGTCTCTGTGCTTCAGTGTCATCCCTGGATCGGTAATGCTGACACACATAGTACTCGAAGGATTTATAAAAGAGTAGCAATCACACACTTATTACATCTAATGTCTCAAAAGAGATCTTATTACAATAAATATGGCTTAAGGCCATCTAATACGATAACAGCGGAAGGCTTGGAAGATAGAGTGAGTCCATCAACACCAATGACATAGCTGAGCTGCACGGCAACGACCTAATGAACCTTACTCCTCGTCTGAAAAGTCTGTAACATAATACGTTGCAGCCCGAAAACGGGTCAGCACATGGAATATGCTGGCAATATAACACAGTAGAGCAAGAACAGAATAATGCTATCACTACATGCATATTTGGCTGGTGGAAAGCTCTATGGTTATAGTTTTTGTGAAAAGCCAATTTTTCCCTACAACAAAGGAATAGATTTTATTTAACTATCATGGTAGTTGAAACATCATTGAGAAGGTTCCTCCAACTCAATCCCAATTAAAAGTAATTATCAACCCAACAATATTAATTTAGAGTGATGAGATACATATGATAATCCAAGTACTAGATACTCAAGAATTGTCCATAACCAGGGACACGGCTAACCATGATTAGATTGTACACTTTGTAGAGGTTTGTGCACTTTTCCCCAAAAGTCCCGATGAGGGAGTCCTGGATTAGGGGGTATCCAAACGGCCGGACTATATCCTTTGGCCGGACTGTCGGACTATGAAGATACAAGATTGAAGACTTTGTCCCGTGTCCGGATGGGACTCTCCTTGGCGTGGAAGGCAAGCTTGGCAATTTGGATATGTAGATCTCCTTCCTTGTAACTGACTCTATGTAACCTTAGCCCCCTCCGATGTCTATATAAACCGGAGGGTTTAGTCCGTAGAGAGGATATACAATCATACCATAGGCTAGCTTCTAGGGTTTAGCCTCTTCGATCTCGTGGTAGATCAACTCTTGTACTACTCATATTATCAAAAACAATCAAGCAGGACGTAGGGTATTACCTCCATCAAGAGGGCCCAAACCTGGGTAAACATCGCGTCCCCCGCCTCCTGTTACCATCCGCCTAGACGCACAGTTCGGGACCCCCTACCTAAGATCCGTCGGTTTTGACACCGACATTGGTGCTTTCATTGAGAGTTCCACTGTGCCGTCACCGTAAGGAAGGATGCCTCGTCGCATTTTTAAAAACAACATTACCACCGGGGGAGCCCTGGCTGTCGGCCAAACTCTCCGGCTAGGCAGTTTCATCATGACCGCCCATTCGGCTGCTTCACCGACGATGACTTCTCGGGTCATCGAAAACAGCCTCCACGTCGGCTCGGAATTT
Source organism: Triticum dicoccoides (assembly GCF_002162155.2). Taxonomy (NCBI): domain Eukaryota; kingdom Viridiplantae; phylum Streptophyta; class Magnoliopsida; order Poales; family Poaceae; genus Triticum; species Triticum dicoccoides. The sequence continues at coordinate 282,646,366 of NC_041390.1, forward strand.
GCCGAGCAGATGGATCCAATGGAGCTCTCATCCCTAAACAAGCTCTTGGATCGCATCGCCGCCTTGGGAGTCGCTATGGACTATGATCGGATTGGGCTTAAACCCGATCAAAGGGAGATTAACTCTCCACCGGTCACCCATCATATTGCGGTGGTGTAGGAACAATGCGGCGATTCTTCCTCTATCTTGAGGACTAACTATGTCCGGATTCCTGAGCTCTCCGAGCCGGATACCCATTTACAGGAGGACATCACCCAAGCCCTGAACCTAGAGTCAGGCGGCGGTCCAGACTTATCGGGCAACATCCCGGAACCCGAACTTCCAAGATTGGAAACTCCTCGGCCCCTGGGTCTCAGATCAGGTAAGGGTTCGGACTCAAATCCACACACCCACCCAAACATAAACGATCTTTCCCACATCAAGCAAGCGCCCCAAGAAACAGTACATCATTATTGGGCCAGATTCCTCCTTCTGACGAACAAGGTTAAGGACTGTCGCGAGGAAGACGCAGTCTCATTTTTCCACAATAATTGCACGGACAAGGGAATCCTTAACGCCATAAGTCGCCGTGACATATCACGCTTCGCTGACTTGGTGTCCATAGTACGAAAGTACTGTGCGATGGAAAGCGCCTGGAAAACCGAAACGAAATTTTGGGATAATCCGGCTCCAAATATACACCCAGTCCGAAGTAAAAGGGTGCACTATCATAAGACACCCGAGTTAATTACAAAGAAGCAAAAACCCTCTACAGGGTGTGGAACCGTATTGGAGGGATGGCTCAACGGACCCTGCAAAATTCATAGTACAGTGGATACCATACCAACACACAACCTTAGAGCATGTTGGGTACTCCGGCAGGTGGCCAAACATGGTGAGGATCTTCTCATCCCAGATGCCACAGAGCACCATCCCGGGAATAACAATATGATATTAACAGTCTTTGAAACCTTCACATCAAATAATAGGCGCAAGTGAACACTCCGCAGCCTTGCCGAAATCTGCCACGTAGCAGCAATAAATCCATGGAGTGACACGGCTATTACCTTCAATGCCAGTGACGAACCTAAATTCCGAACAGCCCGAGCACCAGCTGCACTGGTCCTCAGTCCAATTGTGGACGGCTTTCGACTCACCAAAGTACTCATGGACGGCGACAGTGGATTAAACCTCATCTATGAGGAAACTCTTCAAAAAATGGAAATAGACTGGAACCGCATTGAGCAAAGCATCACAACCTTCAGAGGAATCATCCCCAGTCAGGAAGCACGCTGTGCTGGGAAAATCACACTAGATGTGGTATTCGGCACGCCGGAGAGCTATAGGTCCGGAGAAATTACATTCCAAGTGGCCTCGTTCAGTAGCGGATACCACACCCTTTTAGGGCGGGAGGCGTTCACGATCTTCCAAGCCATACCCCATTACGGGTACATGAAGCTCAAAATGCCCGGGCCCAACGGAATCATCACACTCGCTAGTGATCCGGACACGGCACTCCGCGCCGAAAACAAAACAGCCGCATTGGCCCTCGAGGCATTATCCGAAGCCCTTTCGGCTGAGGAATTAACTGCGCTACGCTCCATAGTGGACAGGGACGACGTGATACTTGACAAGAGATCCAAGTCCACCTCTCTTAAACCAGCGGATGAAATAGTCAAATTCCAAGTCCACCCAACGGACCCTACAAAAACAGCCTCCATCGGGGCACAGTTAAACCCCGTTGTGGACGCCGCACTACGAGAGTTCCTGCGCGAGAATTGGGACATATTCGCCTGGCACCCCTCAGACATGCCAGAAATCCCATGCAGGTTGGCCGAGCACAGCCTTAATATTCTAAAGGGATTCAAGCCGGTCAAGCAGACTCTTCGGTGTTTCTCTGAACCTAAGAGACAAGCTATGGGAGAGGAACTAGCCAAGTTATTGGAGGCCGGATTCATTAGAGAAATAAAACACCCGGACTGGCTAGCAAACCTGGTGATGGTACCAAAGAAGGACAAATCCTGGCGCCTATGTGTTGATTTCAAGGACCTCAACAAGGCTTGCCCAAAGGATCCCTTCCCCCTCCCCCGCATCGATCAAATTATCGATGCTACCGCAGGACACGATTCATTGTGTTTCCTCGACACATACTCCGGCTACCACCAAATCAAGATGGAAGAGTTCGACCAAGCCGCACCGGCATTTATCACACCATACGGCCCCTTTTGTTTCAACACAATGCCTTTTGGGCTCAAAAACACCGGCGCAACATATCAGCGCATGATTCAGACATGTCTGGAGAAACAGATCGGCAAAACAGTAGAGGCATACGTAGATGATGTGGTCATCAAAACCAAACACGTCGACTCTCTAATAGACGAATTGAGGCTCACATTCGACAACCTCCGAACATACGACATCAAGCTCAATCCGGAAAAATGCATTTTTGGTGTACCAGCCGGAAAGCTCCTGGGTTTCATTGTCTCCAGTAGAGGAATTCAAGTAAATCCGGTCAAAATCCGAGCTCTGTCACAGTTGGCTATCCCAACGGACCTCAAACAAATCCAGAAATTAACCGGATGTGTGGTGGCTCTAAGCCGCTTTATCTCCCGCTTAGGAGAAAGGGCATTACCCCTTTATCGCCTCCTTCGGCGCACCGAACACTTCGAGTGGACGGACGCTGCCACAGCCGGATTGGAAGAAATAAAAGCCATACTGGCAACCAACCCAATCCTGGCCGCGCCAAACATCGACGAACCAATGATGTTGTACATTGCGGCAACTCATCAGGTTGTAAGCGCAGTGCTTGTCGTCAAACGAGAAACGGGTGGACATAAATCCCCCCTTGAAAAGCCGGTATATTATGTATCCAATTCCTCACTCCATGCAAATCACGGTACCCACATTATCAAAAGATAGCCTACGCGGTATTCATGGCATCCCCGAAGCTGCCGCACTACTTTCAAGAGTGTTCAATTACAGTAGCCTCAGAAGTACCACTTAATGATATTATAAACAACCGCGACGCCATGGGCCGGATTGCCAAATGGGCCATTGAGCTCCTCCCATTCGACATAACATACAAACCCCGGTGAGCCATTAAATCGCAAGTATTGGCCGACTTTGACGCCGAATGGACGGAAGTCGAACTCCCTAAAGAGTACGGTGCATACTCCAATTGGATCATGCACTTCGACGGCTCCAAAATGCTGGATGGTCTGGGTGCTGGCGTCGTCCTGATGTCCCCAACCGGAGATATAGTTCAATACATACTACAGATACTGTATACAGACTCCAACAACGCAGCCGAATACGAAGCCCTGTTACACGGTCTTCGGATGGCAGTTTCCATGGGCATTCAACGCCTGAGGTGCGTGGGGATTCAAACCTCGCAATATCCCAAATAAATGGAGACTTCGATGCCAAGGATCTGAAGATGGTGGCCCATCGCAACGTCGTCCTAAAGATGCCAGCTTGGTTCGAGGGGCTCAAATTTCACCATGTGGCTCGGGAAAACAATCAGGTGGCGGATATCCTCGCCCGCATCGGCGCAAAACGCGATGCGGTCCCCCCCCCCCCCAACATCTTTTTGGAGAGGTTGTTTAAGCCATCCGTGGTATGGGAAGGGGACACCAGTAACAATAGTCCAGACCCGGCCAAAATGCCCGATACCGAACACTCTGACATAATCGGAGGCTCTGCCACCGAAATAACACCTTCAGCCCACGTAATAATGGCCATCATCGCCCCGTGGACAGAATCATTCCTGGCCTACCTAACTAGGCAGGAACTTTCCAAGAACCAAAATGAGGCACGCTGCATAGTGCGACAATCTAAAGCCTACAGGGTCCACGAGGGAGAGCTGTATAAAAAAAAGCACTATCGGAGTCCTTCAAAGGTGCATCTCCGAAGAGGAAGGGCGGAAGCTTTTGGCAGAAATTCACGCCAGACTCGGCGGCCACCACGCCGCAGTCCGGGCCCTTGTAAGCAAGGCCTTCCGTACAGGTTTTTATTGGCCGACGGCCCGGGTAGATGCACATGACTTGGTCCAACGTTGCATCGGTTGCCAGCTTTTTGCAAACCAAAGCCACATGCCACCCACCGCCCTCGAAACAATACCCATTACCTGGCCCTTCGCGGTCTGGGGCTTGACATGGCTGGACCCCTTAAAGGGGGAACCCATAAGAAAAAATACTTACTGGTCATGGTGGATAAATTCACCAAATGGATAGAAGCCAAACCTGTTAAAACAGCCGAATCCGGACCGGTGATAGACTTCATATCCGGGGTTGTACACGGTTATGGCGTCCCCCACAGCATCATCACTGACAACGGCACGAACTTCACGGCCGACGAGGTAAAACTCTAGTGCGGCAATATGGGCATTAAGCTTGATTATGCTTCTGTCTATCACCCACAAACTAACGGCCAAGTTGAGCGAGCAAATGGTCTTATCATGAGCGGCATCAAACCCAGATTAGTGCGGTCCTTAAAGGAGTCTAACACGCACTGGGTAGAGGAGCTCGACTCCATACTCTGGGGGCTGCGGACCACGCCGAATCATACTACCGGATACACACCCTTCTTTATGGTGTACGGCGCAGAGGCGGTTCTGCCCTGCGACATAATTCATGACTCACCTCGAGTGTGCATGTACGAAGAAAGAGAAGCCGAGCTCGATCGTCAGGACAGTCTGGACACCCTGGAGGAGGAGCGCGACGTGGCAAAAGCCCGTTTCGCATTCTATCAGCAACAGGCTCGCAAATACCAAAGCAGAGAAGTACGGGCCAAAACTTATAACGTTGGCGAGCTAGTTCTACGCCTGCCGGAGAAGAAAAAGACCAAGCTCGAGCCCAAATGGGAAGGTTCCTTCATTATTGACCAAGTTCTGACCGGTGGAGCGTACCGTCTGCGGGATGCATCGAATAATCGACTTGAGCCGAACCCATGGAACGCAGCCAGGCTCCGAAGATTCTATGCCTAGTGCCGGACTCTATGTTCGTCTCCTTCCTCTGTCCATTTTTTGCATATACATTATCTGTCTTTTTTCTCTTTCTTTCTTTTATTCTTTCTCAAGGCCTTCAAGGGCCAACTTGTGCCTTGCTTGCACACTATTGACGCGCTAACCACGCTCATTATACCTGGGGGCTTCATACACAGAAGCTTAATTATTTATCTGGGCTTCATGCCCTGCACATGTGTTATTCTTCCACATGTACCTTTTCTTCGCCATTATATGCATCGATATGACTTAAGTTTTGGCCAAGCTGGGTTGCCTGGCTCTTGTATTTATGCCCTAAGTTCCCGTTAATTCGGCTAGGGCATAAGGGGAGCACCTCTACGATTGTTACTGCCGGGTCTGTCGGATGTGTACCTTAGACTGGGTGAAGCCGAAAGCTAGCGTTCTTAAGGGAATATTCGGTGGGTGAACAAAAGATGATTTTTATTTATTTTCCATATGTGCCCCCCCAGATGTTTTTGCCTGCGTCTCCTCTCGCAGTCCGGACTTGCACTTTAGGGCATGCGTACCCAGGGAAAGGAACCCTTAACGGAACTATTCTCCCTGGAAGATGTTTCTTGCTACCCATGTAATATAACATAACTAGTTGGGTACTTGTCTGTTCAGTCACTAATGACCCCTACGACTGGTTTCCACGCATACCCCGGTTCTTATATAACTGAGCGGGTATTCGGATACACTCCGGACTATCGGGTCCCGAGGTTGAAGCGAAAAGGTCCGCCATGACAAATGATTTACAATCCGGCTAGAAGGCATTATACATGTCATTTTAATTACATAGTCATGTAAACTGACTAAATTCCTCTTCTATATCATCCAACAGGCTGTCTAGCCTACAATCCTGTTGGGAATACTTTGCGGCTAATTCTACTTGCCCATACACTAAGCTAACGGGGATCTCTTTCCCATTGGGCCCCACAGGTCCGACCTCGGCCATGTGGTTTGGGTCAGCCTTGGTATACCGCGTCTTCACCATGGCCCAGGCTTCCCTGGCACCTTGACGGCAGGCCGATATCTTCCATAATTGGAAGCGTTGCCGTGCTCCCTTGAGCTTCTCCGCAAGCTCTCCAATGCCTGCTGGCAGGGAGACGGATGGCCACAAGGCCCGGGCAATACCTTGCATCACCTGCCGAACTTGTTCGTGCAGTTGTGAGAGCTCGGGTAGAAGATCACCCGCAGACCCGGGCATCTCCTCCACGGGACGACCCGTCAGCATACCTGCAGACATAACTCTGTTAGCCGGCTTCTCCGCAGCACTCTTTTAAGGGTTCGTTCACGGAGTCCGCAGCACTTACTAAAAATGTCGCGTCGAAGCCGCTTATTCTCCTTCACGGAGTCCGCAAGCTGGGCTCGAACATCTTTCAGTTCCACGCTCAGCTTGGTATTGGTGTCTTGGAGATTGTTTTTCTCCCGCATGACCTTATTCAGCACGCGTTCGCCAGCCTTTAGCTGTCGTACGACATGCTAGTCCTCCGGATTCTCTCCGGAGTCATCTGCAATATCTATTGTTAGATCTGCAGCCATGCCGCACACTATATGGTACCTATCATTCTTTGAAACAAATGTTATCAACTGGGGACTCTTCAGGTTCCTTCAATGCGGCAACGGCGGCCCGAAGTTGGGTCTTGCATTCCTCCAGCTCCTGTGACAGTCGAGTATTCTTCTCTATAAGAACCTGCACAATAAATGATCCTTAAATCAGTTGTGCCAACTGTTTCAAGTCTCAGGGGCTACTGATATATATACTCATCAAATTTTCTTACCCGTACATCCTTTACATACTGGTCCGTGGCTCTGGCAAGACCATTTTGCGCAGCACGGATGTACGCATCTCCCGAGTTGAATGCATCAAACGCCTCTCGGGAGAAACTAGTGTCACGGAGTACGGCTCGGCGACGCCCGTGATTCATGGCGCTCTCCACTTTAGAATTCGTAGCAGATATCTTATCCGCATCCTCTGTAGAAGGAGCATCCGGTGTGTACCTCGTGTTAGCTTTCGCCTCTGTGTCTGGCCCTGGAGCCCGACTAGTAGAGGCGTGATCGGTGACCTCTCCGGATATTGTCCGGTGAGCGTTCTTCCTTCTAGGAAACACGTGTTATTATGTTTTTAAAGACGACAACCACGGAGTGAGGTGTTGCATCATACCTCTGCGCCGGCGTCTCCGTCCGGACCGCCTTCCTTTTTAGCCTGTCCGGCTTTGAAACCCCTTGTTGGCGAGTCGCCGTGGGCTTGGCATGGCGTCCCGAGGGCCTTCCCTATAAAACACCGTTTGTATACGGTAGGTGAAGTGCATAAAAGGAAATCCTTTTCAAAGGTTGGGACTCTGGTCTCATTTACCTGCGAGGCTGGGAGTAGCCTAGGGTAGTCGGCTATAATGGCCACCATGGAGTCATCACAACTTAGCTGATAGAAAATCCTATCAATCAGCTCCACGAATATGTCCGGATCCTCTTTCAGGCCGGGGTCGAGGACCCACTCAGGATCCTCCGGTTGTGGAGGTGGGCTATTGATCTCCCCTACCGCCTTATGCGGTTCCTGCGATGAAACGGCAAGGTAAATATTTATCACGAAAACAAGGGTAGGATGGAAGTAAAAAGAGCGGAAGCTCACCCAGCTTCGAGGGTTGTTCATGGAGAATCCACCCCGTGGCTTGACGCGGAGGAACTCCTCTTCTTCCCCCTTATACAGATCAGATAGAATATTTGCTAGAGCAGCAACTGAGTCCGGTCCCTTGCGCCCACAGCGAGTGGCATCATCTTCCCCGTTGAAGTGCCACATGGGGTGGCCTCGATATTGAAGTGGCTGCACCCCCCGCATAATGCATATTGCCATAACCTCGATTATGGTCAGTCCTGATTTGGCCAGCAACTTTATCCGGCCCATCAGATAAAATACGTCTCTATCATCTTCCTCCTGTGGGCTCCGTGGGCGCCAGCTTAGGCGTTTCTTCAAAGGGGCGTTGTCGAACTCAGGAAGACCAATCTGGATAGGATCCGGGAGAGGAACATCCTCCATATAAAACCACTCCGAAGGCCAGTCCTCCGACATCTTCTTCGAGGTACCGGATTGGTATCCTATCCCGGCGATGCGCCATACTTCGGCTCCGCACACTTGATATATTGATCCCCTCTGTGTATGGGGCACAAGGCAGAACAACTTCTTCCACAGCGCGAAATGAGCTTCGCAACCCAGAAACAGCTCGCAAAGGGCTACGTAACCAGCGATGTGCAGTATGGAGGCAGGGGTGAGGTTGTGCAACTGGAGGCCGTAGAACTCCAGGAGCCCTCGGAGAAATGGATGGATTGGAAATCCGAGTCCCCTTAACAAATAAGGGACAAGGCGTACCCGCTCTCCCTTAGAGGGGTTGGGAAAGCTCTCCGCTTGCTCCCCGCCATTATAGGTGGCGAGCCCGGCTCGAACCGGGACCATATACGCTGGAGGGAGGAATCCCTGGATCTGTAGCTTCACTAATTGGCTGTGCGGGACAGAACACTTCTCCCAGTCTCCGGGCTTGGGCATGCGGGAGCGAGAGGAGGAGCTGCGCTGGCCGGCCATGTTGGGATGGATTTTTTCAGGCGTGCACCGATGAATGCTCGCTGAGGGAGGATGGTGTGGTTTGGATCTGAGGATCCTCGTCTCTTTAATAGACATTTCATTCACATAGATGGGGTGGTAAATGTAAAAACACCCTGGCTCCTCACATTCGCTTGACACGTGGAAGATGGCCATTATTGGATGCAAAAGCCAAGAAGCGCAACATTTATGAGAAGCCGGACACTATTTAACAGGTACTTAGAGTTTGAAGAAGAACCCGCCTTGCAATGCCGAAGACAATCTGCGCGCCGGACTCGTCGTCATTGAAGCCTGGTTCAGGGGCTACTGAGGGAGTCCTGGATTAGGGGGTATCCGGACGGCCAGACTATATCCTTTGGCTGGACTGTCAGACTATGAAGATACAAGATTGAAGACTTCGTCCCGTGTCCGGATGGGACTCTCCTTGGCGTGGAAGGCAAGCTTGGCAATTCAGATATGTAGATCTCCTTCCTTGTAACCGACTCTGTGTAACCCTAGCCCCCTCCGGTGTCTATATAAACCAGAGGGTTTAGTCCGTAGAGAGGATATACAATCATACCATAGGCTAGCTTCTAGGGTTTAGCCTCTTCGATCTCGTGGTAGATCAACTCTTGTACTACTCATATTATCAAGAACAATCAAGCAGGACGTAGGGTATTACCTCCATCAAGAGGGCCTGAACCTGGGTAAACATCGCATCCCCCACCTCCTGTTACCATCCGCCTAGACGCACAGTTCGGGAACCCCTACCCGAGATCCGCCGGTTTTGACACCGACACCCGATCTCCTCCGTTGGATTTCTCGCACTACGGGGTGTTTGAGAAATGGATGACCGAGACACAGTCTTTCAGAAACATTTACTCTTTACTCCGGGCAGACCATACCAACCTACATCCCTCTACCTGCTGATCCACCTCTCCGAGAGCTCATGTAACTTACTCAGCTATGCTAGAGCCCATAATAGCATGTGGCTGCACATGGAAGTTTCTAGCATGAAATATCTCAGTTCCCTTTGAGCCTGGGTGGCGGACCTTAGGATTATCACATAGGTACTCGGGGATATCCTAGGACAACATTGGATTCTCCAGGTGCCCGACAAACAATCCACCCAGATGTGTATTCAAGTTGCCACCTTAAGTTGAACCATTAATTAACAATCTCGTATCTGTCATGATTTCACTCACCCAAACCATGTCTACGAGCTTAGCATAGCAATATAAGCAATACATAGAAGTAACTCCCAAGGGTTTGATAATAACATGACAATAGGTTCTACATCATTAACTACTTCCCAACCCACAAGTTAATCACATCCTAATCATGCAATGTTTGAGGATTGGAGCTAATGCATAAAAACTGGGTGGTAAAGGGGTATGATCAAAGTGTTACTTGCCTTGCTAATGATCCGCAAAACCTAAAGATTCGAAGTAGCACGCTTCGCACTTCGGGTGTTCTATCGCAAGCAAGCAATATCATACATAAGCAATCAAGCAAAGAAGCATGGATAAAGCTCAAATAAGAAGGTCTAACCAGAAAGTTCAACTTAAGAACCCCGGTTTGCAAAAAGAATCAAATCAAACGGGGCAACGAAACTCAAACTGCGAAAGAAACAAGGTCTGTTTACTATTCTGGACTAAAGTCAAATTTTACAGTATCAAAACCTTGTTCAAGTTGATTAAACAGAAAGAGGGTTTCGAGACGAAGATCTAGGCGCTTGAATCGCCTGATTCCGACAAACGAGCAAAAAGATAAACTAAAACGAAAATCGGATTAGAAATCGCGATCGAAAATAATCACGGAAAATCCGAGAAAAAGAAAAACTGATGGACAGGCTAACGAACGAACGTTCGCTGTCCGCAGCTAACGAGTGAACACCGTTCGTTAAAACGAATGTACGGACGAACATCCGCTAAATAACTAAACCGGGAAAAACCGACGAACTGTTCTATTCAGAAAAACTTAGGGTTTCCTAAAAAAACCGGATCGGTTCTTTTAAAAAAACGAACGACGGCTTTACTTCCGACGAGGTCCGGCGAGGCGGGGCGGCGACTCCAGCGAGGCGGGGCTGCGGCGGTGGGCGGCGCGGGTGGCAGGGGCGGCGCGGCAGCGGCGCTCGACGACGGCGACGCGGAAACGGGCGGCGGCGGCGCGACAAAGGCGGGGCGGCGCGGGGCGGATCCAGTTTGCGGCGGGGTGCGACGGTGGTGGCGGAAATCAGGGCGGAGGCGGGGTACTTATAGGAGGGGGGTGCTTGCTTGGGCGAGGGGGCAAGCGGCGCGGGGAAGGAGAGTCCCGGCCGAACTCGGCCTCGCGGGCGGCAGCGCCTCCCGTTCTCCTCGAAGGAGACGGCGTGGGGAGGTGGGCCGGCTGACTTGGGCTTCGGCCCAATCAACGGAGGAAACTTTTTTTTCGCCGAAACTAAAAAAATCTTATAAAAAATAAAAAAATGCCAAAACAAATTTTCACCGTCTGAATAAAATATTTAGAACGAGATGAACATTTTCTTGGCCCTAAAATGCAACTTTGAAAAAACATGCAATTTTTCTAATTCAAATAAAATAGCAATAAACTCCGAATAAAATCAAATATTTGATTTTAATATTTTTCCTCCAATATTTCATTTATTTTGGAGAAGTCATATTATCTCCTCTCATATATTTTAATATGAAATATTTTCGGAGAGAAAAATAATTAAAACCAAAAATCCTCATTTCAATATTTGATAAAACTCAAATATGAAAACAGGGAAATCCCCAACTCTCTCTCCGAGGGTCCTTGAGTTGCTTAAGATTTCGAGGATCGCGAAACAAAATGCAATAAAATATGATATGCATGAATGATCTATGTATAACATTCCAAATTGAAAATTTGGGATGTTACAAACCTACCCCCCTTAAGATGAATCTCGCCCTCGAGATTCGGGTTGGCTAGAAAATAGGTGCGGGTGGTCTTTGCGAAGATCATCCTCTCGTTCCCAGGTGGCTTCTTCCGCGGTATGGTGACTCCACTGAACTTTGCAAAACTTGATAACCTTGCTGCGGGTGACTCGGCTGGCAATTTCAAGAATCCTGACTGGCTTCTCCTCATAGGTCAGATCATTGTCCAACTGAATCGCCTCCAAGGGCACCGTATCTCTTAGTGGTATATCGGCCATCTCAGCATGACACTTCTTCAACTGGGAAACATGAAACACATCATGAACTCCTGACAGTCCTTCAGATAACTCCAACTTGTAGGCAACTTCTCCCATATGTTCCAAAATTCGATACGGTCCTACAAATCTCGGGGCTAATTTTTCCTTAACTCCAAAACGTTTCACTCCTCGCAAGGGTGACACTCGTAGATATGCTCTATCTCCAATTTCATAGGTTATTTTCTTGCGTTTCGAGTCTGCATAACTCTTTTGCCTGGACTGAGCTATCTTCAGTCTATCTCTAATCAACTTAACCTTTTCTTCAGACTCCTTGATCAAATCTGGTCCAAACAACGGATGGTCTCCAACTTCATCCCATAACAATGGTGTTCTGCACCTTCGTCCATACAGGGCTTAGAACGGTGCCATCTTTAAACTGGCTTGATAGCTATTGTTGTATGAGAACTCCGTGTAGGGCAAATTGTCATCCCAACTAGATCCATCATCTAGCGCACAGGCCCTCAACATATCCTCCAGAATCCGGTTGACTCTCTCGGTCTGTCCATCCGTCTGTGGGTGGAATGTTGTACTGAACTCCAACCTTGTTCCCAAAGTCTGGTGTAGTTGATGCCAAAACTTTGAGGTAAACTGTGTTCCTCTATCTGATACTATGGTCCTTGAAACTCCATGCAGACATACAATCCTGGTCATGTATATCTTGGCTAACTTCGCACTTGTATAGGTGGTTTTCACTGGGATAAAGTGAGCCACTTTGGTCAAGCGATCAACTACCCATATAGAATCATATCCTGATTTGCTCCTGGGTAATCCGGTGATAAAATCCATGTCAAGTTTATCCCACTTCCATTCGGGTATCGGCATAGGTTGTAACAATCCTGCTGGCTTTTGATGTTCAACCTTCACTCTCTGACATACATCACATACGGCTACATACTCGGCAATATCTTTCTTCATACCAGTCCACCAGAAACGCTCCTTCAGATCCAAATACATCTTGGTGTTTCCGGGGTGTATCGAGTATGGTGAGTCATGAGCCTCCTGAAGTATTAACTTCCTGATCTCTGTGTTATTGGGCACATAAATACGGTCCTCAAACCATAAGGTGTCGTGCTCATCCTCACGAAAACCTTTGGCCTTTCCTTTGCCCATTCTCTCCTTTATCTCAGTAATCTATTTGTCATCCTTCTGAGCTTCTCGGATCTTTTTTAACAATGTAGACTGAACCTCTATTGTTGCAACAAAACCTCTAGGAACAATCTCCAATCGAAGTTCCCTGAGATCCTGCTAACTCCTTTGGCAATCTCGTGCTTATTAGGGTATTAGCATAATTCTTCCGGCTCAAAGCATCGGCTACGACACTGGCCTTGCCTGGATGATAATGAAGCTTCATATCATAATCCTTTATAAGCTCCAACCATCTCCTCTGCCTAAGGTTCAACTCCTTCTGTGTGAAAATGTACTTCAAACCCTTATGATCCGTGTACACATCACAACGATTTCCAATAAGGTAATGTCTCCAAGCCTTGAGCGGATGCACTACAACTGCTAACTCCAAATCATGTGTGGCATAATTCAATTCGTGCGTTTTTAGTTGTCGTGAGGCATACGAAACAACTCTTCTGTCTTGCATAAGCACACTCCCAAGTCCTAGGCGAGAGGCATCGTAGTACACTTGAAACTCTTTACGTATATCCGGCAGAATCAGTACTGGGGTTGTCGTCAAACGTTTCTTTAACTCCTGAAAACTTGCCTCACATTCTTCCGTCCATTTAAATTTGCTATCCTTCTTCAATAACTCCGTCATTGGCTTCGCAATCTTGGAAAAATTTTCAATGAATCTCCGATAGTATCCTGCGAGTCCAAGAAAACTGCGGATCTCGCAAACTGAAGTGGGTGCCAACCATTCAGTAACTGACCAAACCTCGGTAGGATCTACTGCTACACCTTCTCCTGATATACATGTCTAAGGAATCCGACTTCCTTCAACCAAAACTCACATTTGCTGAATTTGGCATACAACTGGTGTTCCATGAGTTTCTCGAGAACTAAACTCAAATGCTCCTTGTGCTCCTCCTCATTCTTCGAGTATACCATTATATCATCTATGAACACCACAACAAACTTATCCAAATATTCCATGAACACCTTGTTCATCATACTCATGAAATAGGCAGGGGCGTTAGTCAGTCCGAATGACATGACCGTATACTCATACAACCCGTGCCGTGTGGTGAGTGATGTCTTTGGTATATCCTTCTCTCGAATCTTCAGCTGGTGATATCCTGATCGCAAATCGATCTTTGAAAACACCTTTGCTCCTTGCAGCTGGTTAAACAAATCATTGATCATCGGCAGTGGGTATTTGTTCTTGATCGTCACCTCATTCAATGCACGATAATCAACAACCATCCTTAGAGACTTATCCTTCTTCTCAACCAAAAGCACTTGGGCTCCCCATGGTGATGAACAAGTCCTCCCGAGTTCAGGGTTAGGCGAGGTTTCTGCTGAGTTCCTAAATTATATCTTCCTTGTCCATCTCCCGTGCCAACTCTCCGGTTAGGCCGGACCCTCCACGGAACCTGGCCCGGAACCTCCGGCTCCCGGACCTTCCGGCCTCGCCCGGAACTTCCGGCCCTGCCTGTGCGCAGTGACTTGGGCCGAGGCCCGTGTACCCTTTCACCCCCGAGACTATATATACTCTTCTTCTACCTACGTTTTAGGGTTAGCAAAGTAGTATCTCATTGAGAAGCTTTGCTCTCCACTTAATCCACTTCTCCTTAGGAGTTCACGACCTCTACGGGGAAGATCCCTCAAGTGGATTCAAGACCCCTCACGAAAAGACCCCTCAAGACCTCCTCACGGAGAAGAACGTGCTACTTGTATTGCCCCTTGTTTATCGTGGATATTGTCTCTCTTTATGTTTTGAGAATCTAGCACATGTGTAACCAGATCTTGTTGGTTTGAGTGATTTCTCCCGTGTTTTCCTCGTGCTTCTCTTGTGTTTCTCCTTGTTCCTCGTGTTCTTCGCGGGATTCACTCCTTTCGTGAAAGATCAGGCATCTAGGGTTCTGCCCTACATCACCTCCTCTACGAGGCCGACTACCCGGCTCACCCAGACATGCGGGTGCCGGGCTCGTGGAGGCTAAGCGCCGACGGCGTCCCGGTGCCCCCAGTGCCCACCGGGGCTGAACGGCGCGCCGAGATCGACCGCATCCGTTCGTCGCTGTCAGAGGCGCAGCGAAACGAGCCGAGGTACGCCACCGACAGCCACACGCCGTGGACGATGTACTTCGACCGCCGCCACGAAGACCAGGTCGCCTCCCCAAACGACACCATTCCCCGCGGCCGCCTCAACGCCGACGGGCGGCGCGAATGGTGGGGCGTGCCCGACCGCACCCTCGAGGGCGTCCTCGACCACATCGAGACCGGCAACACGCCGCGCCTCGAGTACCCAGCGCCCCGTCCTTCTCTCGCCGCCGTGGTAGTTCTTCAACGCCGCGATGAATGGAGGAGGCGACCTTCTCATCGTGGGGTTCCCGTTCGCTCTCCTCTAGGTCGCCGGTGCTCCGCCCCGTCAAGACGGAGCTGCAGGAGACGCCGCTTGGGCACCGTACCCGTAGCGGCGCCCTAGTCATCAACGAGGGCGGCCGCCCCTCCCCTCGTTCCTTCCGTCTCGTCCGGTCGAAGACCGAGCTGGGGTTGCGCTACGTCAAGAAGGAGCACGCGGAGATGACCGCCGCCGACGAGACCGTCCTCAAGTGGGCGAAGGCGGACTATGTCCGCGAGCAGGTGGAGCGCCAGCCCGGGCCTACGTGGAGATCAAGGCCCGGTGCCGCGAACGCGACAAGGGCGGCGGCGTTGTCTTCGACAGCGACGACGAGGACGCGTCTGGGCCGTCCAACCCCCGGCGCGTCGGCGACCCTGGTCAGAAGTGCTGCAGGGACGGCGGCGGCTCCGGCGGAACGTAGGGCGGCGGTGGCGACGACAACGACAACTACTACACCCGGTTCTATAGGCTTCTCGGCATGTAGAAGGCGGGCGGCGGCAACGGCATAGTAGGGCTAGGCGTAGTAGGCGTACTTTGTTTTCTGTTTTTTTACAAATTTGAATAAAAATCGTCGAGTTTCTGTCTGTGTTTGTACAAATTTGAACCAAATCACCGAGTTTGCCTCGAGTTTTCGCCAATTTGAGGGCGACCTGGGAGCGGGAGCGGGAACATAATCGCCCCTGCGCCGAAGGTAAACGCCGATTCAGCTCGAGACAGCGCTTTTTCGGTGCTCTTACACTTTGGCCGCGATCCAAACATTAACCTCCCAACCACGGCACCTCCGTTATCCCATCCGCTCTCTCGCGGTCTGTGCTCCACTCCACTCCGCCCCCCATCCCACCCCCGCCCACGCCGCCGCCATGGTCGCGCTCGCCTCCCTCTCTTCTCTGTGCCTCTGCGGCTCCGCTCGCCGCCGTTCTGCCTCCGCACCCACCTCCATATCATGCTGTGTGCTCGCAACTCCCTCCGGCAGAGGTAAATGTCTCGACTTTCTGAACCTTCATCCCCTGTTGACGAACCTGTCCTTTCTCTCGCCCGAAATCGGCCTATCAATGCGCTTCTCCTCCTTATATCTCACAGGGTCTCATGAATCTAGAATACCCCGTAGAAGGTTCCGGAGAACCGAGTGTGCTACTAAGAGCATGGAAGATTCAGTCAAGCGAAAGATGGAGCAGTTCTACGAAGGGGTGGATGGTCCGCCCCTCCGGGTCCTCCCAATCGGCGGCCTTGGGGAAATCGGCATGAATTGCATGCTCGTCGGGAACTATGACCGTTATATCCTGATTGATGCAGGGGTTATGTTCCCAGAGTATGTGTTTCATACTTGCATTCCTGTAGCTTGCTAATCTGTTTCTGCGTGTGTCATCCTTATAATGCATTTTCTGACCACATTTTTAGAAACCATATTCAAGTGAGGACTTTGATGAACAACTGCTTCTCTTGTAAATCACACTGCTTCACAAGGACTTAGATGTTTATGCGGATTCTCTAGGTAGACGTGTATAATGTGCATGTATAGAATTTCCTGTTCACTTACTGCATGCATCCTTAGTTCGTCCGGAGGCCGGGAGGAAAACTGTCATTATCTATTGTTTCCTGTCCACACGTGTGCTGAATTTTGACGTAGTGCATTTTACTTGAACTTATGTCAGCTACGACGAGTTTGGTGTGCAAAAGATTATTCCCGACACAACTTTCATCAAGAAATGGAGCCACAAAATTGAAGCAGTTATTATTACACATGGCCATGAAGATCACATCGGTGCGTTGCCTTGGGTAAATAATTCTTCTGTTACTCTAATACAACATTTATTATGCTTGCTTGGCTATCTGCCGCTCACTTAATTATGTGATAATGATATGGAAACTAACAGTCCTGTATCATATTTTGAGTCACAATAGCACAATGGAACTCCCTGGTTGACAAGTTAGAACCTCTTGTTTACAGTCTCATTCTTTTCATGCGCAACATGTCTTAATTGTCAAACTTCAAAGATAGGTAGTTTTGTTATAGAACACCCTCTTCGTTGTATAATACATGCAATCCTGAGCCAAAGTTTCCCTTTGCTGAATAACATCTTTCAGAAATAGCTCCAGTGGCAATTAAATCCAAGAGCTGTCAACATGATGCCACATGTCAAGTGTTCTTATGAGGAAAATCATGTGGCACCACTAGTATTTGTTATGCCAGATCTTCTAATTTGGAGGAAGTACTCTTGATCTTTTCTTCTAGAGCATTGAGTGGGAAATAGTTATTCCATCATTAACAATCTTTGCTTTCAAGGCTTAGATCGATTTTGATTTATCTCAATGTTAGATGTATGACTTGGACAAGAAGTCACATAATTTTATTTTGTGAATACCATAGTTTTTCTTTGAGTTAATTTGGGCAGGGCTTGTTCAAACAGGGCACACTTAAATTATACACGAGCATGCCAATGTTTGGCATCTGGTTAGCTCTTCTTGTGTATACACTTTTTCTGCGTTTTTGTTATTTTACATGTTGCTTTTCATAGACACTGCTAACTTGATATCTTGAGATGATATTTCTGAGCCTTTTTAGCTTCCAATTGCATCCACCTTTGGAATATGCTCAGCTGTCCCTTCATCGTTTCTGCTGATAGGTTATTCCTGCACTGGATTCGACCACACCTATTTTTGCGTCATCTTTTACGATGGAGGTAACACTCAATTGTTTGATCACTGCTTGCATGTTTCATGATGTTGATGTATTATTACTTGTATATTTGCTGCCAAATCTTCAAAAGTTATGACATGAATTTATTCATATTTGGGCAGCTCATAAAGAAGCGTTTGAAGGAGTTTGGGATTTTTCTCTCATCCAGGCTAAAGAGTTTTAGAGTTAGAAATAGGTTTCAGGCTGGTCCATTTGAAGTGGAACCTATCCGTGTAACTCATTCAATTCCTGACTGCTGTGGATTAGTGCTTCGTTGTGGTGATGGCACAATTTTCCATACTGGTGACTGGAAAGTAAGTTATATCAGCAATAATTGTACACTATGTTCTTTAACTGGACTGTTTGGTTAACTTATTTTCAATTAAAGATTGATGAATCACCAGTGGATGGGAGAATATTCGACCGAGAAGCATTGGAGGAGCTCTCGAAAGAAGGTGTTACTCTGGTAAGTTGATCCCTATTGACTAAGATCTGTACCTTTTTTCCCAATTCTTTAGGTCTTTGGCATATATTTCACCTATGCAATATTGTACAAAGATACTCCCTCATTGCCAAAATGTAAAGACATATAATTTTTTTTCCTAAGTCAAACTTTGTAAAATTTTCCAATAATATGGTATTCTAGATGTTGATATTTGGGAACCACTAGCGATCAGACTACTGACAACTAGGTTTCATCAGACTAGTCCCCCACCATACGATTGAATTCTTTTGAAGCGTCGGATTGAGCCGGATGAATGTTACTAGCTGTATTTACTGCTAGTTTTGGTAAATCGTGATTTGCTTCCACCAAATAAATATAGAAGTTAATGCTTCCCGGAAATTGCGTTAGATACTCCATTTTCTTTTTTCTTTTTGGTAAGTCTGTTGCTTCCAATGAACAAATACAGAAATCAATGCTTCACAGATATTAGAGATTTGCTTCCAACAAACAAAGTAAGGAAATTAAATGTTTGTGTATACTATGTTTTTTGGTAAGTTGATGGAAGCATCGTGCGATGGGAACATATTATTCGAAGTGTGATTGATATCTGTTTCAAGGAAGCATTATTCAAGGTTGTGGTACCATATTTTAGATGCTTTGGAAACATTTTTTATGGAAACATTTGCTTCGCAATGGAAATTATGTGGATCAACGACATGAGTATACACAAACACAAATTCATTTGGTAGGAAAAATTGACATCTCTTTTTGTAACGTCACTAATTTTACTTCGGCATAGCCAGCATGGATGCGTGAGTGTATTTTTTTGATGTTGTGATGCAGTAGAAATATGCTTCAAAAGACCAGATAATTGTTTCCAATGTACCAGTAAATTGCTTCCAAGGATGTTTGTTTCCAAGCAGACTTATTTACCATCAAAGCATATCATTGGTTTGAAACCAAGTGGACTATTGCTTCCAAAGAAACAAGAATGTGCATCCAAAAAATTCAGAATGTGCTTCCATAAAACATAACATGGCATCTACAAACAACGTCGGGTAGACGGAAACCATGCTTCCTTTCGATGTTGGCCGTGCTTCGTTGCGATGGTAATCATGCTCCCAATGCTGGACGTGCATGGTAGTCATGCTTCCTTACTGTGCTGGTTGTGTTTCTTTGTGATTGTATCCGTGCTTCCTTTCTATGGTGGACTTTTATCACACCGTGGTTAGCAGCATCAAGAAGGATTGACATGGATGGAGCGGCGCTGCAGCTGCACCACTAGCCGAGGACCACTTTGACAACAAACATAGGTCAGCCGAATATATCGAATTAAACCTAGCTAGGTAAACTGAGGACGTGAGGCACTGTTTCGTGCAGCCGGCCGGGCGCGTTCCCATCGCTTTCGAGAAGGGATGGCACTTGAGGTACAGGAGGCAATCTCCTGTCTCTTGGTGATTCCCTGATGCTTATTTAGGCCCCCTACTGGGATGGGCCTCACGGCCACCTGCTCATCAAGCACATAAAATGATAAGAATCAGTCATAACATAATCAAATCAAAGTGACGTGACCAGCAAAATAGTGAGGAGCGCATATGTTAATGTTTTACTACCGTGGTTGAAGGTTCAGAGGTTTTGTTATCTTACATCGACTGAAATTCTGCAAGTACATGAAATCTGACTTACATGACTTACGAAGCCTTTTATCCCAAACAAGTTGGGGTAGGCTAGATATGAAACCCTTTCATGAGGACTTCCCAGGAGGTCACCCATCCTAGTACTACTCTCACCCAAATGGGTTTCATACCCAAAAGACTGGCTAGTTTTTACGTTGGCTCGCCAAGCCGATCACAACCCTTAGATATGAAACCCTTTCACGAGGACTTCCCAGGAGGTCACCCATCCTAATACTACTCTCGCTCAAATGGGTTTCATACCTATGGGACTGGCTAGTTTTTACGTTGGCTCGCCACGCCTATCACAACCCTCCTCCTTTACCCGGGCTTGGGACCGGCTATGCCTAGAAGACATAGGCGGAGTTGCAAGTACATGAAATCTAAATAGATTTTTTTTGCGGGAAGAAATCTAAATAGATTAACACAGATCTCACCCTTGGTGTGCCTCCAAGCCACTTAAATTCTGCAAATACGCGACGGAGGATCATAATCTGGCAAGAGGGCTACCTGTGTCGGAGGTGAACATTGGAGAACGACGGGGATGTGGGCTCGTCGATGACACCATGGAGAACAACGTGCGCAGTAGCCCGGGGGCGTGTCAAGAAGTAGGACGGGGCAGGGATCCAACCTCTGGTTGGGATGCCTCTGGCAGAGAGTAGAGGGGCGGCGGGGTGGATGATCGATGACCCCGATGGAGAGGAAGGTCGGAGGTAGGAGAGAGAAAAGCGGTGCTGATTGATTTGGGAGAAAGATAACGGGGCGAGGGATTACGGGAAGGTACTGCGTGAAAAACTGGAGGAGCATTAAAAGATGATTCTTTTGTGATCTCTTGGCCGTGAGATGAAGCATGAATCAACGGCTTACGCGTGGTCTGAGGATGTCCTCGTATCAGACTATAGATAGAAAGTGTTTCCCTTGATATTTTTCTCTGTGAACTTGGTCAAACTTCAAATTTGACCTTATATTTAAAGCTACACATTTACTATGAAAAAAGAACTACAAATATTTAAAAACTAAAGAAGTGTTGAGCCAGGTCTCACCTGGCATAAGAAGTTCTTCGTTTGTATGATCCTAACTATATATTTCTGTTTTTTCTCTCAATTCAAGATGATGAGCGACTCAACAAATATTCTGTCCCCTGGAAGATCCACCAGTGAATCTGTTGTCGCTAGTTCATTGTTGCGTCATGTTTCAGAAGCAAAAGGGAGAAGAGTAATTACAACACAATTTGCTTCAAATATACATCGCATTGGGAGCATCAAAGCTGCTGCAGACTTAACTGGTCGAAGGCTGGTAATCTTTGAGTCTTAGTTCAACAGACTACACCACACCTCGTTTAATTTGATGATTTTTGTAGTTCATAGTTTCTTAGTCTGTGGTTTTGGTAAACTGAAACAGGTCTTTGTTGGAATGTCACTGCGGACGTACCTTGAGGCTGCTTTTAGGGATGGAAAGGCACCACTGGATCCATCAACCTTGGTATGCAGCAACTTACTTGATAAGTTACTTATTCAACTGTTATTGTGATTGTTGTGAATGATGCAGTTTTGGAACTGTCTCTTTTTACTGCCTATTGGCGATCTGTTCAATTGATGTTCTTGTGTCAGCACAATCTGCTTTCAGCTATCTACTTTATCTTCATTGTATGGCGCTCCTGTCAGTATACTCAAGGGGCTTGAATGCTAGTTGCAGAAGTTTTAGCAGCTCCTACAGTAGCTCGATGCTTGACTGTGTTCTGCCCAAGTGAACACCTTTCTGTTTTCCTTAACCCATGTACTGTGTTTACCTCAATAAAATTCAGTTAGCTCCCTGTTGTGGCAAAAAGAAAAGTGTGTGTGTGTGTGTGTGTGTGTGCGCGCGCGCGCGTGCGCGCGAACTAGCAAGCGATATCTACATGCGAAAACACCTAAAGGGGCCTACGAATTCCTTCTAACATAACTTGAGTTAATGGACACATAGATATGTCTACTTGTTATGGCTGGTTTAGCTAGGCCCACCGGGCAATCTTAGCCCACAAGTTATCTTAGGTTAATTCTTATGCAAGTTATCTAGGTTATAAATATAGACCGTAAGACTCCTTTTGGAATTAAGCAAGAAGCAATCAATATTTGCTCGGCTTCCCTTAAGGAGCCGGGAGACCTAAACCCTAGCCGCCTCTTGCGTCCGCCGCCGTCGCACCAGCCGCAAGGACGGCGCCCGGCCGCCGGCCGCCGCGCAATCTCCTCCGACCTCCTCCCTCCTTTCCTTACAGGCTACGCCCTAGACCGGGTAGAACCCTAGTTTCTACCAATTTGGTATCCAGAGACTCGGGTTCGATCATGTCGTCATCAACACCCACGCTGCCGCTGCCCATCATCACCACCGCCCCGATGACCACTGCCGGGTCCCCAACGCCGCCGGCCCCGATCACCTCCGTGCCGCCGACAACCTCCGTCTTCACGCCGGAGGAGATGACCAGCACCCTGCGGGACCTCATGACGGCCGTCCAGGGCATCTCCCTGTACTTGGCCGGCCCGCACACCACCCCGCCGGCTGCGGCCCCCGCCTACAGCCACCCGGCGACGCACTGGCCGATCCAGAACGCGTCGGGCCCGAGGGGGACGCCCCTGCTGCCGTTCCAGGCAGGCTACACCGGCGGGCCCCCGCCGCTGCTGCACCTGCCCTGGTACTCGGTACCCGCGGCGATCGCCGGGGCCCATCCGTCGCTCCAGCCGCCGCCCATCCGTCGCTCCAGCCGCCGCCCGCCCCAGCGCCGTCCTGGCCGCAGTGGCCCGCGCCGGTTCTCGCGGCGCCACCCGCGCCCGCCCCAGCGCCGCAGTGGCCGCACTGGCCCGCGCCGGCCCCAGCCGCGCCGGTCCAGCTCCCACCGCCGCCGCCCAGCTCCGGACTGGGCCAGTCCACACCGGGAGGGCTTCCGATCCAGCAGATCTGGTTTCCGCCGTCACCGTCCCCGATCCCGGCCTGGCTAACCGGGACGTCGCCACCGCCAGTTTACACAGAGGCCGGGGACCCACCGGTACCCACGCTGCAGTCTGGGGCCTCGTCCAGCTCCACGGGGGCCTACGACGGCCTCCCCACCGTTGACCGGGTACCGTCATCATCACTGCTCCGCACCGCCGAGCCGGTCGGCCATGGTGCGCCGACCCAGACGCCGCCACGGTTCGCCAAGATCGATTTCGCCACTTATGACGGCACGGAGGACCCGCTTAACTGGCTCAACCAGTGTGAGCAGTTTTTCCGTTGCCAGCGCACGCTCGCGTCGGAGCGCACTTGGCTGGCATCCTACCACCTCCGCGGTGCAGCCCAGACCTGGTACTATGCCCTCGAGCAGGACGAGGGCAGCATGCCCCCTTGGGAGCGCTTCCGCGAGCTCTGCCTCCTTCGCTTTGGGCCTCCGGTTCGCGGGAGCCGCCTGGTGGAGCTCGGCCGCCTTCCCTTCACCTCCACGGTGCAGGACTTCGCCGACCGTTTCCAGGCCCTGGCATGCCATGCGTCGGGCGTGACGCCGCAGCAGCGGGCCGACCTCTTTGTTGGTGGACTTCCGGATCACACCCGCGTGGACGTGGAGCTTCGGGGACCCCAGGATCTCCAGTCGGCCATGTACTACGCCCGCATGTTCGAATCACCGTCCCGGACCATTGGGTCGCTACCCGGGCCGGATTCCGCGCAGGGTCGGCCTGCGCAGGCTTCTGCGGCACCCCTCGCCGCGACCGCGGCGCGCCCGTTCCGCCGGCTCACCTCAGCCGAGCTACTCGAGCGTCGCCGCCAAGGGCTGTGCTTCAACTGCGACGAGCCCTACACGCCCGGCCATGCCTGCCCGCGACTCTTCTACCTGGAGGTTGCAGACTACATTCCGGAGGATGCCGTCGCCGCCGACCTGGCCGCCCCAGCTGTCGAGAAGGTGTTTGATGCTGGTTGATCGCCTCGAGGAGTTCCGCAAGCGCTTCCCCACCTTACAGCTCGAGGACGAGCTGTTTGTGCAGGCGGGGAGAAGTGTTATGGCCGGTTTAGCTAGGCCCACCGGGCAATCTTAGCCCACAAGTTATCTTAGGTTAATTCTTATGCAAGTTATCTAGGTTATAAATATAGATTGTAAGACTCCTTTTGGAATTAAGCAAGAAGCAATCAATATTTGCTCGGCTTCCCTTAAGGAGCCGGGAGACCTAAACCCTAGCCGCCTCTTGCGTCCGCCGCCGTCGCACCAGCCTCAAGGACGGCGCCCAGCCGCCGGCCGCTGCGCAATCTCCTCCGACCTCCTCCCTCCTTTCCTTACAGGCTATGCCATAGACCGGGTAGAACCCTAGTTTCTACCACTACTATATAAAGGGGCTGACCCCTCTCAATAAAGCAGAGAAGAATATTGTCGTTTACTTTTATCTACTTTTCGGTAATTAGGGTTTGTGTCAGTAGTAGATTCCAGCAGTCTTTTGATATCCCACATGATGATGCAACAAAGTGGTGTTCATAATTTCAGAACCTTTCTGCAGGTTAAGGCAGAGGACATGGATGCATATGACCCTAAAAATCTTTTAGTCGTTACTACAGGTTCACAGGTAAGAGTTACAGGCTAAGTGGTCCTCAGAATCAGTTGGTCATTCACATTCTTATAATTCTTGCATCTCTGTATAAAATTTGTCCAGGCAGAGCCACGTGCGGCTCTGAATCTCGCATCTTATGGTGGGAGCCATGCTCTTAAACTATCCAAAGAGGACGTCCTTCTTTATTCAGCTAAGGTATTGCTCATGTAGTATCATTGAGTTGTTTCAAGAACCTTTGAGATTAGTCAGATGGAACGGAGTCATATATTTTTGCTCCGTGTGCATTCTTGACTCTGTCAGCTTTCTTGAGCATGACTTTCTTAATTTCTGAAGAAATTGGTACCCCCTCTATTTGGAGATGCAGGATGTCGTTTGACTGTCCAATTTTAAGCTTTGATCCTTGATGTATTAATCCAATAATATGTGGGTTATGTTACACAAAATTTACTTTCTCATGATTGTGTTACAACTAATTACATTCTAGCTAAAAAGCACGGATACGTGGATGGAAAGATGGCGACACACATACGGGGACACGGGATACGGCATTTTCCAAAAACAGCCATTCAGGGATATGGCGAGTATATAACAAAAATCAAAACATGCCATGTAATATAGAGTTAAAAACAAAAAAAGAAGAAGAGAAACTAAGATGAGATCAGAATACTGCCCCATTTCTATTTGTTGTCTGATGTCAGTGCTTGATTGAATTAATTGATCCTCTAGAGAGACCCATGTTATTGCAACTTCCATAATACATCAAATGTTAGTGTTAGTCCATTAGAGAGTAGAGACTGGAGAAGACACAGCAGAAAATGCAGGTGTAACTTTCACCCTCACTCACGGATGATTGGCTACCGGCAGTGGTGCTCCCAGACGCCATGCTCCCTAGCATCAAGCAGCAACCAGACACCAGCATGTAAGTGAGCAGCAGCTCAAGAGCAAGCAGCAACTGCATGGCCACATGGGAAGCAAGCAGCAGCAACTCAACAGCAAGAAATTGAGCAAAGAGATGAAGAGGTTTTTTTTTTCCTGAGAGAAAGAGATGAAGAGGTTGAGGAGAGGCTGCTGGGGTTATCTGCTCGAGCGTGGTTGCCATCGGGAGGTCGAGTCCTGGTGGTGGCTGCAGCGGTCGAGTCCTGGCGGCGGCGGCGGTCGAGTCCTGGTGACGGCGGCGGTCCTCGAACCCAGGCGTTGGCGGCGCTCGAATCCAGGCGGCGACGGCGCGTTCGGTTGGGAGCAGCGGTCCTTTCGTGGTGAGCGTGTGTGCAACCCTGCAAAATAGGGTTTGTACTGGGCCAAGGCTGTTTGTTATTGGGCTTCCCGTGTCCCCAATGTGTCCCAGCCGTGTCTTTCCTTTTTTACTTTTTTTTAATCCGAGAATCAGGGGATACTGGGGTCATGCGTATTCCGGTGTGTCCGGCCGTATCGCCGTGTCCCACCGAATTAGGACGGCAATTTGGCAGTTTTGGCCGTGTCCATGCTTTGTAGCATTCTAGTACACATTTATTTTTTGAAATATCATTCCTCTTAACAAATATGCATGAAAGGGCGCCAAATGAATTGGTGAAAAGCATCTAACATACCTTTGTTGTAGTATTTATGGTTGCAGGTCAACTGGTTTCTCCTTTGAGCATAGCATTGCCAAATCTCATCATGCATATGCTTTTATTTTCAGGTTATCCCTGGAAACGAGTCCCGGGTAATGAAGATGTTAAATCGCCTCACCGACCTTGGCCCCAAAATTGTTATGGGTAAAGATGCTGGCCTCCATACATCTGGGCATGCTTATCACGATGAACTGGTAATTTTTTTCTCATGTGTTGCTTTCTGCTCTTTGATATGCTTTCGTACCTGGTAACAATATATACTACTACTATCCCCGTTTGAAACTTCACCGTCTTTGCCAACTGATTACAGAAAGCAGTTTTGTTTTGCTTGGTAGAACGCACCATTGGATGTTTCGTAAAAATAGTTTTAAAGTAATATCATTTTCATAATTTACTATACATATAAAAAAGAACAGTCGAAGGTGCATCTTGGAGATTGTGTTTTGGAACGTCATGCATTTTTGTAACATAGCGAGTATACTGCTATAGAATTAGGCCTAGATCTCCGTGTGAAATGTTCTTAATTCTGATGTTAACTTGAGATTAGAGGAGATAATGTGTCTTTAATTTGTTATTTCCAGGAGGAAGTTCTACAGATTGTTAAACCGCAGCATTTCTTGCCTGTTCATGGGGAACTCTTGTTTCTCAAAGAACATGAATTGCTAGGAAGGTCAACTGGCATAAAGCACACTACTGTAAGTAATCTGTCTTCCATGGTTTGGGACTTCAGGTATCTTAGTGCCATAGATGTATATGACTATATGCTAAGGGAGACAAACCTTAAACTTAATGTACTGCTGCTCATTTTACGCCCCTAACACTAAAAATGATGGCATGATGTTTTTTTTTTGTTAGCATTGCCATCATATAGACATGTTCTTACTCCTTATATTGTCCATTATGTTAGCATTTAGTAGGATTTCTTAGTTGCTTATTTTGATTGCAGGTAATTAAAAATGGGGAGATGCTTGGTGTATCTCATCTAAGAAACAGAAAGGTTTTGTCAAATGGGTTTGTTTCTTTAGGGAAGCAGGACTTTAAGGTGAATCATTTAACCCTACTATCTCTGTCTTGTCTCTTAACAGCTCTGAAACTTAACATGATGTACTTGATATTATAGTTAATGTATAGTGACGGAGACAAAGCTTTTGGAACGTCCACTGATCTCTGCATCGATGAGAGATTCAGGATCGCATCTGATGGCATTATCTTTGTCAGGTAATTTCTCACACGGTTTTGGGGCATTTGTCATGATGTTTATCTTCAGCAGAAGTTGTTTTTAGTTGTGAATCAGAGGACCCCCAAAATGCATCTGAACATTGTTGAGATGATAAAACAGTATGCAGTGTTTGTTTTTACTTTTTAGGCACCCCCAAAATGCTAAACATATTATTTGTTCCCTGCAGCATGGAGATCTTCCGACCTAAACCTGCTTCACCACAGTCTGGCTTGAAAGGGAAATTTAAAATAACAACACGGTGTCTATGGCTTGATAATGGGAGACTACTTGATGCACTTTACAAGGCTGTGCATGCAGCATTGTCAAGCTGTCCTTTGAATTGCCCACTTAGTCACATGGAGCGAATGGTATCTGAAATCTTGAGGAAAATGGTCAGAAAGTACAGTGGAAAGAGACCTGACGTCATTGTAGTTGCTTCAGAGAACACTACAGTAGGTTTCTCAGAAGAGGTAATAAATAGGCATATGAGTCTTGTAGACTATGAGAAAACACGGCCAGAGAACCCAGAGCGTGAGGCTGAAGGTATGAAGCGGCAAGTATTTGATATGTTACTTTGTTTATCCCTGGAACTTTAAACACTAGTTGTTAGTTCAGTTGTCAACATTTCATGTAGTTGTGGATCAGTTCGTGCCAATGATGTCATTACATTGTTTGCAGAGAGCATCCCTGAGGTCATGAGAACAACACCTGACGATGCAACGACTAGCTCCAATGGTGAATCATTCTTCTCTCCTGATTTACATCAGCCTAAAACATTGGATCATTTTTGGGAGTCGTTCAAGTCCCCTACAGCAGTAAAAATTGCAAGAATTGTCAATGCTTCAGCTCAAGGGAACAAACCAAAGCTCGGCAAGATCAGCATAATTGATAAGGATTCCAGCACGTCAGCTCCTGCTCCAGCCAAATCTTCAAGAAAGAACAAGTGGAAGCCCGAGGAAATTAAGAGCTTAATACAGCTGCGTGGAGAAATGAATGAGAAATTCCAAACCGTCAAAGGAAGAATGGTTCTGTGGGAAGAGATATCTGGTAGCCTGTTGAAGCAGGGGATAACTCGTACACCAGCACAGTGCAAATCTGTGTGGACATCATTGCTTCAGAAATACGAGGTAGGTAGATGAAACTCTGAAATATTGCATAAACTCTAAATAAGGTATTTGGTTGGGCGGCTTATAGGGCACAGAAAGCCACAGCCCAAGCCCAACAAAACAGCCCCATAATTCCATTTTGGATGTCATAATGTAATCTTGCCAATTAGTATTATTGGGTGAAAGCATGCTAATCTATGCACTTAGCAGTAAAAATTACCGAATATTTTTCTTCAAACAGAAGTACCAAATATTTTATTTATGTTTGCAGGAGAGCAAGAAGGATGAAGAAAACATGCGGACATGGCAATATTTTTCGGCCATGGATAGTTTTTTATCATGCGAAGGGGAAATGGCAACCAAATGAAACAGATCCGTAATAAATTGCTTAGTGATAGTTATTTGGAGATCAGTGTATTGTAAGGTAGTCCGCGAATCAACAACAAGATTGTTAGAAGGGAGAGAGGGATTGGTGGAATAGTCCGTTGTTGTATTGCTTGAGCCTCGTGGGCATATATATATAGGAGTACAATCATCTATTTGGAGTATAAGACAAGCCAGAACAAATCCTAGTCTATCTCGTCTTTTTTAATAAACATTATACTCAACATCTCCCGTAGTCACAACGGTAGCGACGCAGACGGTGAGACTGGAGAAGAATCCGAAGGCAAGCCGACGGACACCCCCTCACAGTCGTAACGGTTGATGATCGATGCATCGCGGAGTCGTGACTGGAGTGGCAATCGACGAGGTTGTTCAAGCAAGGCGGTAGCCTTTTGTGTCATTTGTCGATGTAGTCAAGAGCGTGGGTGGTGGAGCCGTGGTTGAGGTAGTCGTACGAAGAAAGCCATGGTCGATGTCGAGTCGGGGTGGCCGGTGTCGAGGAAGTCGCCGTGGAGCCGCGAGCGCAAGAGGGCGCCGAGTTAGCATGGGCGCAGTGATGTCGAAGTAGGGGTGCGTCGAGAAGAAAATGTTGTTGACGACGCGTCGCGGCGGGTTTGCCAAGCTCGGGGACACATCGTGGACGAAGGCACGCACCGGTGTTGCCAGCACCGGGCATGCGTAGACGGACGGAGACGAAGTTGACGAAGCGACGACCAGGCTTGCCAGGCCCGGGAACACGTCGTGGATGAAGGCACGCATCGGTGTTGCTAGCACCGGGCATGCGTAGACTAGGGATCTGCACAAGCTGTACGCCATGTCGGAGAAGTCAGAGGGGCCAGCAGAGAAGGACTCAACGACGATTGCGGCGTCCATCGGCGCGGTGCCGATGTCACCAACGGTGGTCAGAGTAGACGAAGTGGACGGGGTAGATGACGGCGACGCTGGCGACGGACTGGTGCTGGACGAAGACGAACGGGGTGGACGGGCGGCGGCGGCAGCTACGGAGGTAGCCGCGGCGGCGGCGGCTAGGTTAGAAGTGCGGCGGCGGTGCTCGAAGTAGGCAAAGAACCCTAACAGCGTGACGAAGACCGGCGCGAACGGTGGCGTTCCCGCGCCAAGGAAGACGGCGCGACGCATACCACGGGAGGTCGACGCGTGGTGACGACGAAGCTGACTGCGTGCCGCGGCGCTACGGCCCGAAGGGGCGACGCAGCAGCGGCAGGCGGATCGGGGCGACGGTGGGAAGACCTCTGGGCGGCGGTGGGGACCGCGTGCCACGACGCTGCGGCTCAAAGGGGCGACGCAACGGCGGTGCACGAGTCGGTGTAGCCGCAGGGACGACCTCGGGGCAGCGGCGAGGACCGTGTATCGCGGCACTACGGCCCGAAGAGGCGACGCAGCGGCGACGCACGAGACGATGCAGCCGCGAGGAGAACCACAGGGCGGCGGCGCTACAGCCCGACGGGGCGACGCAGCGGCAGCCCGATGCTCGATCGGTGGAGAGGCGCGTGGAACTCGGGGACGATCTTCACGGGATCTGCGGAGGCGCGCGACGGGCCAGGTCGGTCGCACGACGTAGATGAGGCGGATCACGGTAGCGAGCGGGTGATCAAGCCGATCGCGCGCGAGGTCGGAAACACCGCTCGGTGAAGGCGTGGTGGCGGCGGAGTCCGAGATAAAGCCGGCGACGACGGACGCCGTGGGACGTCGCGGACGAGCTTGTCAGCACCGGCACCTGGGCTGCCAAAGCAGCGCCGGCGCCCGGGCAGCGAGGCCCGAGCGACCAACGGAGCAGCGGCGTCCGAGTTGAGGCAGCCGACGAGCCTGACGTAGCCGTCCTGACGCAGCCGAGAACGAGGCCGACGAGGTAGACCGCCGGGCCGCTGTGCAGACGCGACGGAGGCGGGTGACGTGGATCGATGGGCGGGCCGGCACGCGAGCGACGGCTATGATTGGCCGTTGCATGACGCGAGGCCGCCGGATCGGGGCGATGCAGGTGTCCCGGTCGGAGCAGGACGGTGCCGGCTGGCGCAGGGCAATGGACAGACCGACGCGTGTGGCCGTCGGGTCGTAGGAGTGGCCGGCTGGTCGCGCTGGGGTTGGAGTAGAGGCGCACGGAGGTCGACGGCGATATTAGATTGGAAAATCGAAAAGAAAAACGCCGATCAAACGACTGACGAGAGAGTGAAAATAATCCGGGGCAAGGGCTCGAAAAAAAGACTCTTTAGGGCAGCCGGCCAACACGGTCGGCGGACAAACTCTAGGTACGGGCGGCGCGGCCCCCAACAGCGGTTATGGAGCTCGACCGCCCTGAGGCGGCGCGTGGGTGCGGAAGCGGCGATGGCTAGAATTTAGAATCAACTTGCGATAGGTAGCATGTTAGTAGGGAGAGAGGGATTGGTGGAATAGTCCGTTGTTGTATTGTTTAAGCCTCGTGAGCATATATATAAAAGTATAATTATCTACTTAAAGTACAAGACAAGACAGAACAAATCCTAATTTATCTTGTTTTTCCTAATAAACACAATAAAGATCAACAGCCTCTCCAGGAAGTAATCAGTAATTCTATCACGTCATTCTTTGCCATTGCATGAGATTCCTGGGGTAGTTACGTGAAACTAGGTTTACCAATCCACCATGTTGTATTAGTTTTTGTGGGATTAGCAACTAGATCTATCAATTGATTAGTCAGTTAAGTTGCAACATTAGCAAGTAAAAAGGCGTTCTCGTGTTACGGAATGGATTAATTCCGGCCTCACATTTAAGCTGTAACAAGGTGGAGATTGAGTCCGATCGTGTTCCTGTGATTACTGAAAAAGGGTTTCCTCCCACTTTATATTCCAAAGTAACCAACACCGATATAAGGATAGCTGGGGCGAACAGCACAGCAAGCCCAAAAGAAAAAGAAGAAGAAACAAATGCCAACAACAGCAGCTCGACAAAGCGCGGATGACCCGCCACCGCTACGCCCTCCAGACACAAACCACCACAACCCGAGGCTCCGAACCACCGCGTACCAAGCAGCACCTCCAAGAAGGAATGCGACGCCGACGACGCTGCTGCCCGGACATGTCCTAGAGTTTCCCCCGACACGCGGAGGGAGGTGGGGGATGGATATCACCGACACCCTCCAGGGAGGAATGGTGGCACCCGCAGGTGTCACCGCATCGAAGCCGAAGAACCGGCAAGGATTTCTCCCGCACTCCATCCCCACCGCCCAACGGACCGGAGCCGACCAGTCAGACCACCGCCCACCAGCATGCGTCATCACGGTTGCGCCGCCACCCACGCCGCCTCACTGCGGACACCAACACGAGGCCAAGAGGACTGGAGAGAAACGCCCCGCGGAGGGAGAAGCAACACCGAAGCCGAACGGGAGGGAACCACCTCCACCGCCGTCGTGCGGGAGGCCAGAACCTCCGGCACCATTGCGATAGCCGTCCGGACGCGGCAGCAGGGCATGCCAGGCCACCCCTGGCTCGGCGAGGCCCGAAACGGGCCCGCTAAGCCCCGCCGCCACGCTGCAGCAAGCCGGCGATGGCGCCGCCAACATCCTGCCGTTCTTCGCCTCTCCCCCGCCTCCTGGAGGACGCGCCGCAGCCGCACCCCACCGCCAGCCCGCCCGGGCCCAGATGGGGCCCGAAGGGCCTAGATCTGGGCTGAGCGGGCGCCTCCAGAACGCGCCGCCGTGCTACCCCGCCGCCAACGGCGACGCCACCGCCCAGCCATCCGCCCCCGCAGCGCCAGGACCTCGCCGCCACGCCGGACCGCCGCCGCCTAGGGAGATCCCCCAGCCCGCTCTGTCCCGCGCCAGAGGAGTGCCGAGAGAGGAATTGCGAGGGGTCCGCCGCCGCCAGCGTCGCCCGGGCCAGGCCCGGCGGCGAGCGCCGACGACGGCGGCGGGGAGAGAAGGAGGAGGGAGGGTCGCTGGAGAAGGAGATCGGGGCGCGGCCGGTCGCCCGCGGGGGCGACGCGGTCGCGAGAGCCCGAGAAATTCGTTGCGATAAGAAGCCTGACCCAAGAAGCTTCCTCGTGTTCCTGTAATTGTAGCTACAAAACTATTACTATGGAGCTGCCACGGTGATCATTGCTGAATGTGCTCAACTTGCAACAGGGTTTGGGAAGGTTTGTTTTGGTTATTGTAGTTGAGATGCAAATGCGCTTGTTGATTGTCTTGCTAAATCAGCTTCTTGATCAATCCTCGTCATTTTGGAATTCTAGTGTGCACAATTTTATCTTGGATTTTCTTGTAAATGACATTGCCCTTATTTGATCAACAAAGAATCTTCCCGTCAAAAAAAACCCTACCGACACTGTGATTCTTAGGTGAATGGGCTAAGCACATCGCTGGCATCCTATATAGATAAGAGTGACCCCTACTAACTTATTTATTTCAACATGTAAGTAAGTCATATCACCTAATTATGGTCTCATCATGACGTGCAACCATGCATGAGAAAATATATTTCATTCTATTTACTTATATTCAATTACAACTACTCAATGGGGACAAGTTGGGATGAGTCATCCTACTATTTTACTTATATTCAATTACAACTACTCGATGGGGACAAGTCGGGATGAGTTACAAGCCGGCATCAAGCCGGTGAAGGGAGAAGGCATGATGGTGATGGCGACGGCATGATGATGATGATGGTGGTGGTGGTGGCGCCGGCGAGAGGGCATCGGCCCGAAGGCCGGTGCTCATGGTGATGGAGCCTCCTCTCCTTCCGTTGTCCCTCATTCTCTGGTGTGGAGCAGCAATGGAGATGGTTGTGGATGAATGAGATAAATGGATCATGAATTGCGGCGACTAGGGTTGAGGATGACATATATAGGAGCCTCGCTAGCCTCCTCTCTTGATATGCTTCATCCAAGGGCTTAAGATGAGCCTTGTCCTCCGCCAATCTCTTCTTTACGAGTCAAGGATCTCGTGGAATTGAACGGTTACGAAATCAGTGAAGAATCTCGTCTGGAAGGGCAACTTTCAGAGCTGACTGCACGTCAACCGACCGCCAAAACGACCGCACGCGGTCACATGAAAGGCCATCTTTTGGTTTGACCTTCTCTGGTAAAACGGTCGTCATCGAACTCGGGCTGACGTTCTTGGGCTCGTTGGATTCGTATGAACGAAGCCGATCCATTTCTGTCTTAGATCTTGATTTAGAGCATTTTAGAAAAATGGTTTTTGTCTCACCTTCGAAATGGCTAAGTCTGACCCCTGCCTGACTCCGTATTGATCCCATCCTTGGTCCTTTTATCGTGCTTGATCATAGGTTGCTCCAAAACACACGTAGACACAAGAAAACAAGGAAAACTAATAAAAACAAATAAAAAACTAAACGTGCAGTGCTCACAATGATAAGTGCAAAAACTGGTAATCATACATAATAGACAACTATTTGGTTCGAGTAAGAAGGTTGACATCAAAAGCTCACGGCTACCAACTCGAAAGAATACATTGAACCAAACCCCAAAAGTGATATCCATGTTCATCGTGCAAGCATGCAAAATTTAATTAGTAAGGGAGTAATGCAAGCTATCCTCTTAGTTTCACTGCCATGGAGGTCAAGAAAAAGGAAAATATTTTTGTGGACCCTAAATTCCCATTGCCAAAGGTTTAGAAAAAAGGGTCAATATTATGTTAGGAACACAACAATGACAATCATAGACAAAAATAAATCAAGCGATGTGAACTGGGACCCGATCTTTCGATGAGAGAGAGAGATAACTATGATTTTGGGTGGGACTTGACGCTCACGATCCGGCTACCAACCGTACAGGGAGAACCGTACACGACTGACATCCACGATAATCGCTGAACCAACTCCACGACGTTATCGACCGAGCCAACAGCATGGCCGACCTATTCACGAAGGATTTTTCCTGCAAGCAAATCAATGCAACAAAATAATAGCCAAGCAATCTCAAAATTACGAATATGCTAAATGGAATAAATCTCACAAGTTGGCATTCTGATAGGATGTCTTGACGGTCGCACTAGCCGCTACGAGCGAAGACAAATAAAAATAGCAATAACTAAACTTCTCTAAACAAAACCAGAGTCTAAATTCTAATTTAGGCTAGCTATTTATTAAGAGCGGCCAACCGCGGAACGCAGCGCATGGAGACTCAACAGTGCAGTGCACGACTTCTTAACAAGATGTGTTGGCCCAACGTGGCGTACAAGACTCCTTGGATCCAAGTTGGCTCCTTTTCGGCTCAAAAAAAAGTTGGCTCCTTTTCCTGATGCATGTACACAAGCATGGCTGGCTGGCTCCTTTTCGTGATGCATGTACGCAAGCATAGCTGGACTCCAATTCTTTGACGGACGCGCTACTTCACTTGGCATGATAATCATTTGCCTTCTTCAAATAGCTATGATTTTTCTTGACTTTCTTTATTGTCGTGAACAACATTTCCCCATTAATGCTTGTTAGAAGGGAGGGAGGGATTTGGTGGAATAGTTTGTTGTATTGTTTGAGCCTCCTGGGCATATATATAGGAGTAATGATCCCGCAGTCACAACGTAGCAACGCAGACGGTGAGACTGGAGAAGAATCCGAAGGCAAACTGACGGACACCCCCCCCAGTCGTAACGGTCGATGCATCACGAAGTCGTGGCTGGAGTGGAAACCGACGAGGTTGCTCAAGCAAGGCGTAGCCCTTTGTGCCGTTTGTCGTGGTAGCCGAGAGCATAGGTGATGGAGCCGTGGTCGAGGTAACCGGGCAAAGAATGTCGTGGTCGATATCGAGTCGGGGTAGCCGGTGTCGAGGAAGTTGCCGTGGAGCCGCGGGCGCAAAGAGGCACCGAGTTAGTTAAAGGAAATATGCCATAGAGGCAATAATAAAGTTGTTATTTATATTTTCTTATATCATGATAAATGTTTATTATTCATGCTAAAATTGTATTAACCAGAAACTTAGTACATGTGTGAATACATAGACAAACAGAGTGTCACTAGTATGCCTCTACTTGACTAGCTCGTTAATCAAAGATGGTTAAGTTTCCTAGCCATAGACATGAGTTTTCATTTGATGAACGGGATCACATCATTAGAGAATGATATGATTGACTTGACCCACCCGTTAGCTTAGCACTATGATCGTTTAGTTTATTGCTAATGCTTTCTTCATAGCTTATACATGTTCCTATGACTATGAGATTATGCAACTCCCGAATACCAGAGGAACACTTAGTGTGCTATCAAATGTCACAAAGTAACTGGGTGACTATAAAGATACTCTACAGGTGTCTCCGATGGTGTTTGTTGAGTTGGCATAGATCGAGATTAGGATTTGTCACTCAGTGTATCGGAGAGGTATCTCTGGGCCCTCTCGGCAATGCACATCACTATAAGCCTTGCAAGCAATGTAACTAATGAGTTAGTTACGGGATGATGCATTACTGAACGAGTAAAGAGACTTGCCGGTAACGAAAACTAGGTATTGAGATACCGACGATCGAATCTCGGGCAAGTAACATACCGATGACAAAAGGAACAACATATGTTGTTATGCGGTTTGACCGATGAAGATCTTCGTAGAATATATAGGAACCAATATGAGCATCCAGGTTCCGTTATTGGTTATTGACCGGAAGTGAGTTTCGGCCATGTCTACATAGTTCTTGAACCCATAGGGTCCGCACACTTAACGTCCGATGACGATCGGTATTATGAGTTTATGTGTTTTGATATACCGAAGGTAGTTCGGAGTCCGGGATGTGATCACGGACATGATGAGGAGTCTCGAAATGGTCGAGACATAAAGATTGATATATTGAATGACTATATTCGGACACCGGATGAGTTTCGGAGCTTACCGGATATATATCGGAGTGCCGGGGGGTTATCGGAACCCCCGAGGGAACTAATGGGCCTCTATGGGCCTTAGTGGGAAGAGAGGAAGGGCGACAAGGGGTTGGCCGCGCGCCCCGCTTGGATCCGAATTGGACTAGGGGAAGGGGGCGGCGCCCCCCTTCCCTTCCCTTCCCCCTCTTTCTTCCTTCCCCCTCTCTTCCTCTTGGTGGATTCCTACTAGGACTTGGAGTCCTAGTAGGATTCCCCTCTTGGGGGCGCGCCCTAGGGGCTGGCCGACCTCTCCCTTGCTCCTTTATATACGGGGGCAAGGGGGCACCTAGAACACACAAGTTGACAATTGTCTTAGCCATGTGCGGTGCCCCCCTCCACGGATTTCCACCTCGGTCATATCTTTGTAGTGCTTAGGCGAAGCCCTGCGCCGGTAACTTCATCATCACCGTCATCACGCCATCATGCTGACAAAACTCTCCCTCGGCCTCAGCTGGATCAAGAGTACGAGGGACGTCACCGAGCTGAACGTGTGGAGATCGCGGAGGTGCCATGCATTCGGTATTTGGATCAGTTGGATCGCGAAGACATTCGACTACATCAACTGCGTTACTAAACGCTTCCGCTTTCGGTCTATGAGGGTATGTGGACACACTCCCCCCTCTCGTTGCTATGCATCACCTAGATGGATCTTGCGTGTGCGTAGGCAATTTTTTTGAAATACTACGTTCCCCAACAGTGGC
Organism: Triticum dicoccoides; assembly: GCF_002162155.2. Classification (NCBI taxonomy): domain Eukaryota; kingdom Viridiplantae; phylum Streptophyta; class Magnoliopsida; order Poales; family Poaceae; genus Triticum; species Triticum dicoccoides. The sequence goes on from NC_041390.1 coordinate 282,683,849, forward strand.
ATCCGGGCCAGGTCTATGCGTAGATGTTATATGCACGAGTAGAACACAAAGGAGTTGTGGGCGTGGGTATATACATATTGGTTGTCGTCACTAGTTGATTCTTGATTCAGCGGTATTGTTGGATGAAGTGGCTCAGACCGACATTACGCGTACGCTTACGCCATACTGGTTCTACCGACGTGCTTCGCACATAGGTGGCTAGTGGGTGTCTGTTTCTCCAACTTTAGTTGAATCGGATTCAATGAACAGGGTTCTTTCTAAAGATCAAAAAGCAATCACTATACTGCTTGTGGTTTTTGATGCGTAGGTAAGAACGGTTCTTGCTAAGCTCGTAGCAGCCACGTAAAACTTGCAACAACAAAGTAGAGGACGTCTAACTTGTTTTTGCAGGGCATGTTGTGATGTGATATGGTTAAGACGTGATTATATAAATTGTTGTATGAGATGATCATATTTTGTAACACAGTTATCGGCAACTGGCAGGAGCCATATGGTTGTCACTTTATTATATGAAATGCAATCGCCATGTAATTGCTTTACTTTATCACTAAGCAGTAGCGATAGTCGTGGAAGCAATAGTTGGTGAGACGACAACGATGTTTCGATGGAGATCAAGGTGTCAAGCCGGTGATGATGGTGATCATGACAGTGTTTTGAAGATGGAGATCAAAAGGCACAAGATGATGATGGCCATCTCATATCACTTATTTGATTGCATGTGATGTTTATCCTTTCTGCAACTTATTTTGCTTAGTTCAGCAGTAGCATTATAAGATGATCTCTCACTAAATTTCAAGGTACAAGTGTTCTCCCTGAGTATGCACCGTTGCTATAGTTCATCGTGCCGAAACACCACGTGATGATCGGGTGTGATAAGCTCTATGTTCACATACAACGGGTGCAAGCCAGTTTTGCACACGCAGAATACTCGGGTTAAACTTGACGAGCCTAACATATGCAGATATGGCCTCGGAACACTGAGACCGAAAGGTCAAGCATGAATCATATAGTAGATATGATCAACATAGTGATGTTCACCATTGAAAACTACTCCATCTCACGTGATGATCGGACATGGTTTAGTTAATATGGACCACGTGATCACTTAGATGATTAGAGGGATGTCTATCTAAGTGGGAGTTCTTAAGTAATATGATTAATTGAACTTTAATTTATCATGAACTTAGTACCTGATAGTATTTTTCATGTCTATGTTGTTGTAGATAAATGGTCCGTGTTGTTGTTCCGTTGAATTTTAATGCGTTCCTAGAGAAAGCTAAGTTGAAAGATGATGGTAGCAATTACACAGACTGGGTCCGTAACTTGAGGATTATCCTCATTGCCGCATAGAAGAATTACGTCCTGGAAGCACCGCTAGGTGCCAAACCCGCTGCAGGAGCAACTCCAGATGTTATGAACACGTGGCAGAGCAAAGCTAATGACTACTCGATAGTTTAGTGTGCCATGCTTTAAGGCTTAGAACCGGGACTTCAACGATGTTTTGAATGTCATGGAGCATATGAGATGTTCCAGGAGTTGAAGTTAATATTTCAAGCAAATGTCCAGGTTGAGAGATATGAAGTCTCCAATAAGTTCTATAGTTGCAAAATGGAGGAGAATAGTTCTGTCAGTGAACATATACTCAGAATGTCTGGGTACCACAATCACTTGACTCAGCTGGGAGTTAATCTTCCAGTTGATAGTGTCATTGACAGAGTTCTTCAATCACTGCCACCAAGCTACAAGAGCTTCGTGATGAACTATAATATGCAAGGTATGGATAAGACTATTCCCGAGTTCTTTGCAATGCTAAAGGCTGCGGAGGTAGAAATCAAGAAGGAGCATCAAGTGTTGATGGTCAACAAGACCACCAGTTTCAAGAAAAAGGGTAAAGAGAAGAAGGGAAACTTCAAGAAGAACGGCAAGCAAGTTGCTGCTCAAGTGAAGAAGCCCAAGTCTGGACCTAAGCCTGAGACTAAGTGCTTCTACTACGAAGGGACTGGTCACTGGAAGTGGAACTGTCCCAAGTATTTGGCGGAGAAGAAGGATGCAAAGTGAAAGGTATATTTGATATACATGTTATTGATGTGTACCTTATTAATGCTCACAGTAGCGCCTGGGTATTTGATACTGGTTCTGTTGCTAATATTTGCAACTCGAAATAGGGGCTATGGATTAAGCAAAGATTGGCTAAAGGACAAGGTGACAATGTGCGTGGGAAATGGTTCCAAAGTCGATGTGATCGCGGTCACACGCTACGTCTACATCTACCTCCGGGATTAGTTTTAGACCTAAATAATTGTTATTTGATGCCAGCGTTAAGCATGAACAGTATATCTGGATCTTGTTTGATGCGAGACGGTTATTCATTTAAATCAGAGAATAATGGTTGTTCTATTTATATGAATAATATCTTTTATGGTCATGGACCCTTGATGAGTGGTCTATTTTTACTAAATGTTGATAGTGGTGATACACATGTTCATAGTATTGAAGCCAAAAGATATAAGTTTAATAATGATAGTGCAACTTATTTGCGGCACTGCCGTTTAGGTCATATTTGTGTAAAGCGCATGAAGAAACTACATGCTGATGGGCTTTTGGAATCACTTGATTATGAATCACTTGATGCTTGCGAACCATGCCTCACGGGCAAGATGACTAAGACTCCGTTCTTCGGACAATGGAGCGAGCAACGGACTTATTGGAAATAATACATACTGATGTATGCGGTCCAATGAGTGTTGATGCTCGCGGCGGGTATCGTTATTTTCTGACCTTCACAGATGATTTGAGCAAATATGGGTATATCTACTTGATGAAACATAAGTCTGAAACATTTGAAAAGTTCAAAGAATTTCAGAGTGAAGCAGAAAATCATCGTAACAAGAAAATTAAGTTTCTACGATCTGATCGTGGAGGAGAATATTTGAGTTATGAGTTTGGTCTTCATTTAAAACAATGCGGAATAGTTTCGCAACTCACGCACCTGGAACACCACAGCGTAATGGTGTGTCCAAACATCGTAACCGCACTTTATTAGATATGGTGCAATCTATGATGTCTCTTACTGATTTACCGCTATCGTTTTGGGGTTATGCTTTAGAGACGACTGCATTCACGTTAAATAGGGCACCATCGAAATCCGTTGAGACGACACCTTATGAACTTTGGTTTGACAAGAAACCCAAGTTGTCGTTTCTTAAAGTTTGGGGCTGCTATGCTTATGTGAAAAAGCTTCAACCTGATAAGCTCGAACCCAAATCGGAGAAATGTGTCTTCATAGGATACCCAAAGGAGACTGTTGGGTACACCTTCTATCAAAGATCCTAAGACAATATATTCGTTGCTAAGAATGGATCCTTTCTAGAGAAGGAGTTTCTCTCGAAAGAAGTGAGTGGGAGGAAAGTAGAACTTGATGAGGTAACTGTACCTTCTCCCTTATTGGTAAGTAGTTCATCACAGAAATCAGTTCTAGTGATTCCTACACCAGTAAGTGAAGAAGCTAAAGATGATGATCATGGAACTTCTGATCAAGTTACTACCAAACCTCGTAAGTCAACCAGAGTAAGATCCACACCAGAGTGGTATGGTAATCCTATTCTAAAGGTCATGTTACTTGACCATGACGAACCTATGAACTATGAGGAAGCGATGATGAGCCCAGATTCTACAAAATGGCTTGAGGCCATGAAATCTGAGATGGGATCCATGTATGAGAACAGAGTGTGGACTTTGGTTGACTTGCCCGATGATCGGCAAGCCATAGAGAATAAATGGATCTTCAAAAAGAAGACTGACACCGACGGTAATGTTACTATCTACAAAGCTCGACTTGTTGCAAAAGGTTTTCGACAAGTTCAAGGAGTTGACTACAATGAGACCTTCTCACCCGTAGCGATGCTTAAGTCCGTCCGAATCATGTTAGCAATTGCCGCATTTTTATGAAATTTGGAAAATAGATGTCAAAACTGCATTCCTTAATGGATATCTTAAAGAAGAGTTGTATATGATGCAACCAGAAGGTTTTGTCGATCCAAAAGGTGCTAACAAAGTATGCAAGCTCCAATGATTCATTTATGGAGTGGTGCAAGCCTCTCGGAGTTGGAATATACGCTTTGATAGTGTGATCAAAGCATATGGTTTTATACACACTTTTGGAGAAGCCTGTATTTACAAGAAAGTGAGTGGGAGCTCTGTAGCATTTCTGATATTATATGTAGATGACATATTGTTGGTTGGAAATGATACTGAATTTCTGAATAGCATAAAAGGATACTTGAATAAGAATTTTTCAATGAATGACCTCGGTGATGCTGCTTATATATTGGGCATCAAGATCTATAAAGATAGACCAAGATGCTTAATTGGACTTTCACAAAGCACATACCTTGATAAAGTTTTGAAGAAGTTCAAAATGGATCAAGCAAAGAAAGGGTTCTTGCCTGTGTTACAAGGTGTGAAGTTGAGTCAGACTCAATGCTCGACCACTGCAAAAGATAGAGAGAAAATGAAAGTCATTCCCTATGCTTCAGCCATAGGTTCTATCATGTATGCAATGTTGTGTACCAGACCTGATGTGTGTCTTGCTATTAGTTTAGCAGGGAGGTACCAAAGTCATCCAGGAGTGGATCACTGGACATCGGTCAAGAATATCCTGAAATACCTAAAAAAGACTAAGGATATGTTTCTCGTTTATGGAGGTGACAAAGAGCTCATCGTAAATGGTTACGTCGATGCAAGCTTTGACACTGATCCGGATGACACTAAGTCACAAACCGGATACATATTTTTTATTGAATGGTGGAGCCGTCAGTTGGTGCAGTTCTAAGCAAAGCGTCGTGGCGGGATCTACGTGTGAAGCGGAATACACAACTGCTTCGGAAGCAGCAAATGAAGGAGTCTGGATGAAGGAGTTCATATCCGATCTAGGTGTCATACATAATGCATCGGGTCCAATGAAAATCTTTTGTGACAATACTAGTGCAATTGCCTTGCCAAAGGAATCCAGATTTCACAAGAGAACCAAGCACATCAAGAGACGCTTCAATTCCATCCGCGATCAAATCAAGGAGGGAGACATAGAGATTTGCAAGATACATACGGATCTGAATGTTGCAGACCCGTTGACTAAGCCTCTCTCACGAGAAAAACATGATCAGCACCAAGACTCCATGGGTGTTAGAATCGTTACAATGTAATCTAGATTATTGACTCTAGTGCAAGTGGGAGACTGAAGGAAATATGCCCTAGAGGCAATAATGAAGTTGTTATTTATATTTCCTTATATCATGATAAATGTTTATTATTCATGCTAGAATTGTATTAACCGGAAACATAGTACATGTGTGAATACATAGACAAACAGAGTGTCACTAGTATGCCTCTACTTGACTAGATCGTTAATCAAAGATGGTTAAGTTTCCTAGCCATAGACATGAGTTGTCATTTGATGAACGGGATCACATCATTAGAGAATGATGTGATTGACTTGACCCATCCATTAGCTTAGCACTATGATCGTTTAGTTTATTGCTAATGTTTTCTTCATAGCTTATACATGTTCCTATGACTATGAGATTACGCAACTCCCGAATACCAGAGGAACACTTAGTGTTCTATCAAACGTCACAAAGTAGTTGGGTGACTATAAATATGCTCTACAGGTGTCTCCGATGGTGTTTGTTGAGTTGGCATAGATCGAGATTAGGATTTGTCACTCCGTGTATCGGAGAGGTATCTCTGGGCCCTCTCGGTAATGCACATCACTATAAGCCTTGCAAGCAATGTGACTAATGAGTTAGTTACAGGATGATGCATTACGGAACGAGTAAAGAGAATTTCCGGTAACAAGATTGAACTAGGTATTGAGATACCAACGACCGAATCTCGGGCAAGTAACATATCGATGACAAAAGAACAACGTATGTTGTTATGCGGTTTGACCGATAAAAATCTTCGTAGAATATGTAGGAACCAATATGAGCATCCAGGTTCCGCTATTGGTCATTTACCGGAAGTGAGTCTCGGCCATGTCTACATAGTTGTCGAACCCGTAGGGTCCGCACGCTTAACGTCCGATGACGATCGGTATTATGAGTTTATGTGTTTTGATGTATGATACGTCTCCAACGTATCTATAATTTTTGATTGTTCCATGCTATTATATTATATGTTTTGGATGTTTAATGGGCTTTATTATGCACTTTTATATTATTGTTGGGACTAACCTATTAACCGAAGGCCCAGTGCAAATTGCTGTTTTTTTGCCTATTTCAGTGTTTCGTAGAAAAGGAATATCAAACGGAATGAAACCTTCGGAGGATCTTTTTTGGAACAAACATGATCCTGGATACTTGGAGTGGACGTCAAGGAAGCAGCAACGCGGCCACGAGGTAGGAGGGCGCGTCGGGGGGGGGGGGGCAGGCGTGCCCCCACCCTCGTGGGCCCCTCGCAGCTCCACCGACCTACTTCTTTCGCCTATATATACTCATATACCCTGAAAACATCCAGGAGCACCACGAAACCCTATTTCCACCGCCGCAACCTTCTGTACCCGTGAGATCCCGTCTTGGGGCCTTTTCCGGCGCTCCACCGGAGGGGGAATTGATCACGGAGGGCTTGTACATCAACACCATAGCCTCTCCGATGATGTGTGAGTAGTTTACCACAGACCTTCAAGTCCATAGTTATTAGATAGATGGCTTCTTCTCTCTCTTTGGATCTCAATACAAAGTTCTCCTTGATTGTCTTGGAGATCTATTCGATGTAATTCTTTTTGCGGTGTGTTTGTCGAGATCTGATGAATTGTGGGTTTATGATCAAGATTATCTATGAACAATATTTGGTTCTTCTCTGAATTCTTTTATGCATGATTTAAATATCTTTGCAAGTCTCTTCGAATTATCAGTTTGGTTTGGCCTACTAGATTGATGTTTCTTGCAATGGGAGAAGTGCTTAGCTTTGGGTTCAATCTTGCGGTGTCCTTTCCCAGTGACAGCAGGGGCAGCAAGGCACGTATTGTATTATTGCCATCGAGGATAAAAAGATGGGTTTTATATCATATTGGATAGCAGTCGATGTGTGGATGCATGCTGGATAGCAGTCGATGTGTGGAGTAATAGTAGTAGATGCAGAATCATTTCGGTCTACTTGTCACGGACGTGATGCCTATATACATGATCATGCCTAGATATTCTCATAACTATTCGCTTTTCTATCAATTGCTCGACAGTAATTTGTTCACCCACCTTAGATTATGCTATCTTGAGAGAAGCCACTAGTGAAACCTATGGCCCGGGGTCTATTCTCCATTATATTATTTTCCCGTCAACTTGCCAATTTCTGTCACCGTTTATTTTGCAATCTTTACTTTTCAATCTATACAACAAAAATACCAAAAATATTTATCTTATTATCTTTATCAGATCTCACTTTTGCAAGTGGCGATGAAGGGACTGACAACCCCTTTATCGCGTTGGTTGCAAGGTTCTTGATTGTTTGTGCAGGTACGAGGGACTTGCGTGTAGTCTCCTACTGGATTGATACCTTGGTTCTCAAAAACTGAGGGAAATACTTACGCTACTTTGCTGCATCACCCTTTCCTCTTCAAGGGAAAACCAACACATGCTCAAGAGTTAGCAATGTACCAAATGTAGTTCGGAGTCCCAGATGTGATCACGGACATGATGAGGAGCCTTGAAATGGTCGAGACATAAAGATTGATATATTGGATGACTATATTCGGACACCAGATGAGTTTTAGAGCTTACCGAATATATATTGGAGTGCCGGGGGGTTATCGGAACCCCCCGGGGAACTAATGGGCCTCTATGGGCCTTAGTGGGAAAAGAGGAGGGCTGGCCGCGCGCCCCGCTTGGATCCGAATTGGACTAGCAGAAGGGGGCAGCGCCCCCCTTTCCTTCCCTTCCCCCTCTTCCTTCCTTCCCCCCTCTCCCTCTTGGTGGATTCCTACTAGGACTTGGAGTCCTAGTAGGATTCCCCTCTTGGGGGAGCGCCCTAGGGACCGGCCGACCTCCCCCTTGCTCCTTTATATACGGGGGCAGGGGGCACCCTAGAACACATAAGTTGACAGTTGTCTTAGCCGTGTGCGGTGCCCCCTCCACAGATTTCCACCTCGGTCATATCGTTGTAGTGCTTAGGCGAAGCCCTGCGCCGGTAATTTCTCATCACCATCATCATGCCGTCGTGCTGACAAAACTCTCCCTCGGCCTCAGCTGGATCAAGAGTACGAGGGGCGTCACCGAGCTAAACGTGTGCAGATGGCGGAGGTGCCGTGCGTTCGGTACTTGGATCGGTTGGATCGCGAAGATGTTTGACTAAATCAACCGCGTTACTGAACGCTTCCGCTTTCGGTCTACGAGGGTACATGGACACACTCTCCCCTCTTGTTGCTATGCATCACCTAGATGGATCTCGCGTGTGCGTAGGCAATTTTTTTGAAATACTACGTTCCCCAACATCAGTCTGGGCGCAGTGGTGTCGATGTAGTGGTGCGCCGGAAAGGAGATGTTGTTGACAACGCGTCGCGGCGGGTTTGCCAAGCCCCGGGACACATCATAGACGAAGGCACACACCAGTGTTGCGAGCACCGGGCATGCGTAGATGGACGAATACGAAGTTGACAAAGCGCGGCACCAGGCTTGCCAGGCCCGGGGACACGTCATGGACGAAGGCACACGATGGTGTTGCCAGCACCAGGCATGCGGAGACTGGGGCCTGCACGAGCTGTATGCCATGTCGAAGAAGTCGGAGAGGCCAGCAGAGAAGAAGTCGACGACGATTGCGGTGTCCATCGGCGCGGGGCCGATGTCACCAACGGTGGTCGGAGTAGACGAAGTGGTCGGGGTAGATGATGGTGACGCTGGCGACGGGCTAGTGCTGGACGAAGATGAAGGGCGGTGGACGGGCGGTGACGTCGGCTACGGGGGCGGCCGAAGAAGAGCGGCGGCGGCTAAGTAGGAGTGGGGCAGCGGTGCTCGAAGTAGGCGAGGAGAACCCAATAGTGTGATGAAGACCGGCGCAGACGATGGTGTTCCCGCGCCAAGGCAGGCGACGCGGTGCATACCACGAGAAGTCGACGCGCAGCGACGGTGGTGGACCGCGGGCCGTGGTGCTACGGCCCGAAGGGGCGACGCAGCGGCGGCGGGCAGGTCAGGGCAACGGCGGAAGACCTCGGGGCGGTGGTAGGGACCGCGTGCCGCGGCGTGACCGCCCGAAGGGACGGCATGGAGGAGGAGCATGGGTCTGTGCAATTGTGGGGGCGGCCTCGGGACAGCGGCGTGGACCGCGTGCCATGCTCGCTACGGCCCGACGGGGCGATGCAGCAGCGACGCGAGGGTCAGTGCTGACATGGGGACGACCTGGAGCGGACGGCCTCGGGGCGGTGGTGGACCGCGGGCCGCGGCACTACGGCCCGAAGGGGCGACGCAGCGGTAACATGGGTCGGTGCAGCCAGGAGAAGAACCACGGGGCGGCGGCGCTACGGCCCGTCGGGGCGATGCAGCGGCAGCCCGTTGCTCGATCGGTAGAGGGGTGCGCTGAACTCGGGAGAGTCTGCACGGGGCCCATGGAGGCGCGCGCAACCGACATGCCATGTCGGTTGCACGGTGTAGATGAGGCGGATCGCGGTGGTGGGCGGGTGATCAATCCGATCATGCGCGAGGTCGGAGACGCCGCTCGGTGGAGACGGGGTGGCGGCGGAGTCCGAGATGAAGCCGGCGACAGCGGGTGGCAGGGCAGCTATGATTGGCCGACGCATGGCGCGAGGCTGCCGGGTCGGGGAGATGCAGGAGTCCCGGTCGAAGCAGGGCGGTGATGGCCGGCGTAGATCGACGGGTGGGCCGGCGCGCGAACGGCGGCGGTGAAGAGCCACCACATGACACGAGGCCGCCGGGTCGGGGCGAACAGCGGGCATACGCGCGGATGACGCACGAGGCCATCAGGTCGCGGTGACCGGTTGGGGCAGACGCGCGGACGATGCGCGAGGCTGCCGGGTCGGTGAAGGAGCTGACCGATGTCGCCGGGGTTGGAGTAGAGGCACACGGGGTCGACGACGACGATGGGTGACGCAAACCGATCAAGATTAGATCGGAAAACCAGAAAGAAACTGCCGATCAAGATGACCGGTGGGAGAGAGAAAACCCCAGAGCAAGGGATCGGGGAAAAGACTCTTTAGGGCAGCAGGTCAACACGACCGGTGGACGAACCCTAGGTACGGGCGGCGCGGCCCTCAGTGGCGGTCATGGAGGCCGACCGCCCTAGGGGCGGCGCGCGGGTGCGAAAGCGACAGCGGCTAGAGTTTAGAACCCGGAAACTGATACCATGTTAGAAGGGAGAAAGGGATTTGGTGGAATGGTTTGTTGTATTGCTTGAGCCTCGTGGGTATATATATAGGAGTACATGATCTACTTGGAGTACAAGACAAGCCAGAATATTCCTAGTTTATCCTATGTTTCCTAATACAATCACGTTACTCAACAATGCTGTACAAAAAAGCATGGTGTCGTAATTTTATCCTGAATAACAAAATGATATATTGTGTAATTGTTAATTGAGATCACCTGAAAATTATATCGTGTAATATTTGTAGATGTAGCTGTGGCGTCTATGTCCACATCGTTCTCCCTTTCTTGTAAACAAAGCCGTCATCGGCTTTCACCTATCTGGAACACATCACACAACAAAGAAAAGATAGATGCAACGTATATAGGTTGTTCCAAAGGTGTCAGCTGAACAGGGTTTGATAAATTTGTAATAGCACCATTATGAATATCATGATAAAGTTTCTCATGTATATCATGATAAAGTTTATCCCACATAGAGCCTATGTATGAATTATGGGACCGCAAATGAACTATCTGAGCATGTGGTATGTCCAAATCAGAAGTTGGGATACTCAATAGATTTTTTTTTAGAATTGATAGCAAGCATACCATGTGTAGTTCAATCCGTTGATTTAACTTTATCATATTGCCAAGGTTGACCTAACAATAAAGAACAAGCTTGCATAGGGACGACGTCACAGTCAACATAATCATGGTACGAACCAAGTGTAAAATGGACTCTCATACGTCGCATTACCTTCAACTTACCACCGTTGTTGAACCATTGGATGTAATATGGATGAGGATGTCTCGTAGTGGTGAAGCAAAGCTTCTCTACCATCTCTGTACTTGCCAAATTATTGCAGCTTCCACCATTAATGATCACACGAATGAAATGCCCTTTGACAACAAGCTTAGTTTGAAAAAGATTATGGCGTTGAGGCATCTCAGCATGCCCCACCTGGTCACTAAGTACTCGCATGGTTACAAGGCTTGGGTACTGATCTGGCATCTCAACATTAATATGTATCTCTTCTGTGTCATGCTCTTTAGTGTCACCTGCATTTTTAGTGGCAAACATAGCATGTGTATCTTCATCCAAATCACTAGCGTAGGAGTACTCACCATCTTCTTGCACAATGAAAATATGTTTATTTGGGCAGTCCTTCATCAAGTGCCCGTCACCTTTGCATATATGACACTTCATGCCCCTTGGGCGTCCATACGAAGTGGTGGGTGCTTGAGAAATTGCTCTCGACGCCGCAGAGGATTGTGGAGCTGATTTTGAAGTTGTTGGGAGTGCACCATTGTTCGAGATATGTGGTGTTGCCTCGGTAGTGGTTGGGACAGTTGGAGAGGGCATCCATGATGAGTGACAACCTGTAGAAAAGTTACCTCGTCCCTTGTTGTGTCGTACCTGTACTTCCCTTTCAGCTTTACAAGCAAAATGAAACAAACGAGTAATAGAATCGTACTCCTTATAGTCCAATATATCCCAAATATCACGATTCAAACCACCTAAAAACCTAGCCATCATAGCATCTTCGGTTTCAACTAATCCACATCGCATTAACCCAGTTTGTAAATCTTGATAATAATCCTCTATAGAACTACTACCTTGTTTTAAACGTTGCAATTCATTTAGTTTGTCACAAGCATAATAACATTGTCACATAGCTCATTTTAAAGCATCCAAAGTAGCAGGTATATTGTTCGCATTAACACGACAATACTCACTTGACCAAATAGAAGCGAAGTTTGTAAATTCACTAGTGGCTGCCCTAACTCTTTGGTTCTCAGGAATATCATGACATGCAAATTTTTGTTCAACAGAAAGTTCCCAATCAAGATAAACATCTGTATTATATTTACCATTGAAAGCAGGCATAGTAAATTTAATTTTAGCATTAGAGAGGTCATAATCTCAAACGTCATACCTGGGTGGACCTCGTTCCATACCTTGACGGTTGAAACGCAGTTGTCGATGAGCACGGTCATTGTGGCGGTCGGCCGCTTGGTCGTCCTCGGTGTCACCGGAATAATCCTCGTAGTTGTCCCCACATTCCTTGTGGACACGGAGAGGAATGCGTTGGTGCTGGTTTATGGTGGCGGCATCGGTGACAGTAGCTGGATGTTGTGGATGATCCACATGCACACGTCGAGCTGGCAAAATAGCGGCAACAGCTGCAGAGTTGTGAGGATCAACGTTGTTGTTGACGCGGGGTGCAGTCTGCAACCCGTCCAGATGTGACAAGATGTCATGTAGATGTGTGTTGGCAACACCCTATGCATCCTCGATGGCCTTGAGCCTCTCCTTGGCCACAATCTGAGAACTCTCAAGTTGGGCGAGACGCTCACTGGTGACTTTCACATCCGCGATGAGGCGCTCAAGTGTGGGTTGATCCTGTGCCATTGTTAGCGAAAGATAAAAAACACACAATGTATAATCCCTATCAACTAGTAGGATGTGGTGGAGAGAAATCACTCACACTCAAGCTTAGTATCAAATTCTCACTTGTTCTTACTAATGCAATAGGTGATGATCGGTGTGTTCGTGTTGGCTTCAAACTGCCAATGAAGATTGGATGGAGCAATAACCAGGAATCAGTAGAGCCTGGTCTGTACTTATTGGTAGGAAAAAATGTAGCTTGGCAAAGGTTTCTCAACTCACAATATTAGTGGCACAATTTAGCAAAAAGCAATGCAAGTTAAATAATTTCTCAAACTCCTAACTAGTGCTGGCAGTCGACTAGTAAGAGATAAAACAACCTAAACCCAAATACTGAATGAAGGGAGTGAAAATCAATGAAAATATGATAGCTCCAAGTAGCTAGATAAGTGAAATATAAACACAATGACAAAGCTTGAAAATAGACGATATATGGAGTGGTAATCATGTAGGAGCAAAAGTGTTTGTCCTGAAAAACGAACCGAACAACACGACTTAAAATAGATGCTTGCTGGCCTGAACTATGCACTTCTCTTTTATTTTGCTCTTTTTCTCCTCTCTCTCTCTTTTTCTATTTTTTCTTCTCTTTTTTGGCCCTTTTTTTGTTAAGCCGGTAACAAGCAAGAACTCACATATACAAAAGATGATAATGTAGTGAAAAAAATAACGTGAGGACAGTTCTTGGAATGTTTGAGCGATGGTAGCTATAAAAGCAAACTCCAAGGCACAACGCAAGTTGATGGGACATGTACGACCAACAGTGGCACTAACAATCAAATAATGATAGATGGATGTGCTGAGACTAGCCACAATGGAGAGTAACATACACTAGTAACATACACATATCCCTAGACTATATTACTATATTCATAGTGGGTAGTAACTTAACTGTGGTAACATGCAAAGATTCATTTATTAGGTTATAGACTCATATTGCATTGGGACATGTGATGTTACAGTAACTAGCTAAGTTACTACAACTACCTCTCTCCTCATTAACTCATTGCCACATAAGAAAATTTGCTGAGTTGGACTCGATGTTACTGCCGAAGTTACTCCCACTATGGCTATTCTGACGGAATTGGGATGCTTGGTCGCTAGCGGTGAAAAGCGTGGAAATGCGCGCGGTAGCAAAAGAACAATTTTTTAAAGGCGGATGGGACGTGGGTACAGATGCGGCGGCAGATGTGCTAAGTAAAAAATTACAGCAGCAAATAAATCTTGCAACCGCGAGTCTGCGACAAGAGTCCGCGGAATTGTATTTTTTTACATTGAGAACGAAGCATGCAGCGGAAATTATGATCTGAATAAAAAAACAAGATTGATCTAGTAGATAATTTTCTCCCAAACTAATCTAAACTAGCACGAGTATTAGATGAATGCAACAAAAAATTCAACTACACAAATACTAGATGCAAAAGTTGCTAAGGGTTAAAAAATTAGGTGCGATGGATGAACTAATTTTTCTTTGGCTTTTTGTAGGTTATAAGACTGAAAAAGATCTAATCTAATAAAAACTGTAAATCTCTCACTTGTGAACCTGAAAAATGATACCACTCGATGTGAACCGGGACCCGATTTTTCGATGAGAGAGAGAGAGATAACTACAATTTTGGGTGGGACTTGACCCTCATGATCCGGCTATGATGGGGAGCATCCCAAGATCATCCCCATGGACCTACCTACGTCTCCCACGACAACACTTGGACCAATGACAAGGGCACAAGCAAAGGCTATCAAAGATAAGGTGAACTCGCTCCTCTCCGAACTTCCACTTTCTATACATGAGACAGGGCTACTACCTCAAGCAGGGACACTATGCATGGTCAGGTACTTGGAGGAGAGCCACGAAGCAGCTACACCCACCGGACAGGGCGACGAGGACACCAAGTGCAAGGTCATGAAGAAGGAGAGCCAACGAAGCTACAACCACCGGACGACCGGTCGGGACCGGACGTCTAGAGCCTGAAGCCCCAGCCGAACCCTAGCGAGCGGACGTCTGGCCCGGACCGGACGACCGGTGTCACCGCACCCGAGCCAAATCAGCGGAAGACTAACGCCACCGAACGACCGACGATTGGACGACCGGCCACTCCGGAAATCCGGTGCCCACGCAACCGAGCCAGAACCAGCGGAAGTCCGGAAGCCACCGGACGTCCGGACGCCCATGAGCCACCGGACGACCGGTCCCCAGTGGACGTCCGGTACCTGTCTGCGCACAGGATTCGGGCCCGAGGCCCATGTACTCCCTCACTTCGTCCCCATTTGCACTAAGACTATAAATATACCTCCTACTCCTCCTAGCTAGGGTTAGCGTTGTGATATCTCATATTAGAGATAGAGCCTCGCTCATCCACATCGGATCTACTCCACGAGATAGACCGCAACCCCTCTACGAAGAAGATCCATGTTGGATTCAAGACCTCCTCACGGAGAAGACCATTAAGACCTCCTCACGGAGAAGAACCGGTTACCTCATGTATCGTCCCTTGTTGATCGTGGATCTTGTATCTTCTTTTGTGTTCATGGATCTAGCACATGTATGATCGTTCTTGTTGGTTTGAGTGATTCTCTTGTGTTTCTCCTCGTGTTCTTCGCGGGATCCACTCCTTTCGTGAAAGATTGTCCATCTAGGGTTCCACCCTAAATCACGTTGGTATCTAGAGCCACGTTGATCACGATTTCGGAGCCTCCCCGTTGTGTTTCTAGCCTTGTTTTTGTTGATTTTGTCCCTAATTCGAAAATTCCCCACAAAAATAGCCCAATTTTTTTGTGATTTGTTGGTGTGATGAAATTTTGTTGGATTTGTTCCGTGGATTTGCTTTGCCTTGAGTAGATATAGCGTTCCCCTTCGTCTCCACCTTTTTCATCCACAAAATTGGCCGGATTCAACGAATTCCGACCTCTCCATCACGAACCCTTGCTGTTCATCCCGTCATCAACAACAATGACTCCACCATTTTGACACCATACCGTAAGCAAGAAGCGGTAAACTCATCTTGGTATAGTGATACATCATTCTTGCCATTACATTGATAGCCATCATAGCCTTACTCTTTTGCGTCGCTTACCCATCTAGACTAGCCTTTGAGTATTGCCGGCAATATGACTTGTGCACATTAGTGATCATACTTCCCATACCATACATACATATCATTGGTGCATATCATCTTGTGTCACAAAGTGTCATCGCATACTCAATTGCTATCTCGGTTCGTGAAGCATTGCATGAGAAAAGAGCTCAAACACAAAGAGCCAAACAAGCTTTTAAGCAAAAAGGGAAAGATAAGCAAAGAGCTTTTAAGCAAGAACCATAGCATCATACAACATTAAGATTGTCATACTAGATCATCTTGGATCATATCATCGGAACACCATACATAGAGCATACTTGGGATAGAAGTCGTTGCATTTTTGCTTAGTAGGTTGTCAACAAGTCTTCGTATCCGCCTATCATGCAATCGTGCTAGCGTCTCTCTAGTGTTGTGCAACAAGAGCATTTTCATGGATCCCCACATTTTGGCTCATCCTTGGTTGCACGACCCCATTCATCTCTTTGCGTGTGTGTTTCCGTGTACCTCATTTTGCTTGGTCTACTTGTTGCATTGCAAACTTGCGAATCTTTTCCAACATTATTGAAGTTCACTAATAATTGTATCAAATTTTGTGCCACCATCCTAACCGAGCTCCAGGATAAGCTTTTACTTGTGTAGGTGTGAGAAACCGACAAGAATTGGTACCAATTGTGCTATTTCCTTGTTCCACATTGGAGTGATCTTTGATCCACCTTCAACATCGGTCAAGGTACATTTGGTATACGTTCTTATCTTTCTACCACTCACATATTTCCCTTGGAATGATGGATAGGCCAAGTACTTCTACCATCCCACTCTTCATCGGGCAAGACGACTACATGAACTCCTACGTCACAAAGAGCCGCCTCTTTGGTGCACAACGTGCTTTGCATCAAGAGCATCAAGCAATGAGTGAGCGCATCGACAACCTCGCCACTGATTTGTGACTCTCAGAGCAACGCACAAGAGATTACTTCGACCACAAGCTCAATGACCACAAGCAAGAGAATGACGCAAGAATGGACGAGATTCGTGCTTTGTTGCTCAACCGTTCTTCTTCCACTTCGTCCTCATCAAGACAGAGCCGCTCAAGTCGACACTCCGACTACACCATTTCTGGCTCAAGTACACCGACATCGAACACTCTTCGTCGTGCCACACGCCAAGATCGTCAAGCCAACCGCAATCCTCTACACGACAACAACTCTCAAGAACAACGACATCGTCAAAACCAAGCTACCTTTGCGCAAGCACGAGAACGGCAACAACAACGCCAACATGAAGAGGAAGAGCGAGCGCGTCTACACCAAGAAGCACAAGATACCGATGCACAACGTCAAGAGAAACAATTGCGAGATGCTCAAGCACTTGATACGCAACAAGACCTCCGAGAATCAAGTCGAGCCGTAGCCAACCGAGGCCGACAAGCTCGTGAACATGAAGAAGCACTTCGTGAAGAAATTCACGAACGAATATACCAAGCTCGCGTGCAACGTCAAGCTCGACAAGTTCCTCCACAAGCTCGCCAAGAACATCAAGTTCAAAAAGAACAAGAAGACAATGGAAATCCTCCACGGTAAGAGGAAGTTGTGAGAGACGATCCTCCTCGTCAAGGACGTCATCATCCCCGACCCGAACACAATGAATATGTAGCGACCAGACCTCAAACGGTCCAATCTCTGTGCTCAGGTGTCGTCCCTGGATCAGTAATGCTGACACCACACAGTACTTGAAGGATTTATAACAGAGTAGCAATCACACACTTATTACATTGAGTGTCTCAATAGAGAACTTATTACAATAAATATGGCTTAAGGCCATCTAATAATGATAACAACGGAAGGCTTGGAAGATAAGTGAGTCATCAACTCCAACGGCATCACTAAGTATAGAACAACGACCTAAAAAATCCTTAACCATCGTCTGAAAAGTCTGCAACATGAACATTGCAGCCCGAAACGGGTCAGCACATGGAATATGCTGGCAAAGTAACACATAGAGAGTAATGGAATGAAACAGCTATTCTATATGCATATTTGGCTGGTGGAAAGCTCTATGGTTACAATTTTGCGTAAAGCCATTTTTTCCCTACTGCAAAGGAATAAATTTTATTTAACTATCATGGTAGTTGTTAAACATTGAGAATGGTTGACAGCATTCTCAATCCCAATTAAGCATCATCATTAAACAAAACCCAACCAATTAAATTTTAGAGTAACATGTTGAGATTCACATGATAATCCAGGTACTAGATACTCAAGATGTCCATAACCGGGGACACAACTAATCATGATTAGTTTATACACATTGTAGAGGTTTGCGCACTTTCCCCCACAAGACTCGATCGCCTCCGTTTGGTTTCTCGCACTGCATGGTGTTTGAGAAGACAGATGACCGAGACATAGTCTTTCAGAAGCGCTAGCACCTTACGATCGGGTAGACCGTTACACCTAATTTCCCCTACATCTGCTAGTCTACCACTGTAAGAGTTCGCACAACTTAATCAACTATGCTAGAGCCCATAATAGCTTGTGGCTGCACACAGAAGTTTCTAGCATGAATAATCTCATGATCCCTTTGAGCCTGGGTGGCGGTCCATAAAGAAAATAGGCAATCCTGGAATACCCAGGTATCTCAATCCACCCAGATGTGTGTTTAAGTTGCCACCTTAAACAAACCATTAATTAACAATCTCACATCTGTCATGGATACACTCACCCAATCCACGTCTACTAGCATAGCATGGCATAATAAGCAAATGTAGAAGTAACTCCCAAAGGTTTGATAATAAACAGGTAGTAGGTACTACCTCAACTAATTCCCAAACCCACAATTTAGTTAGATCCTAATCATGCAATGTGTGAGGATTGATCTAATGCAATAAAACTGGGTAGTGGGAAAACATGATCAAAGTGTTACTTGCCTTGCTAGTAATCCGGGAAACCTAGCGATTCAAAGTAGCAAGCGGCGCACTCCGGGTACTCTATCGCAAACAAACAAGCATAAAATAAGTACTCAACTAATGCACAGGTAAAACTCAAATAAGAGATCTAACCAGAAAGTACAACTTAAGAACTCCGGTTGGCAAAAAGACTCAAATCGAACGAAGCAACGAAAGACAAACGGTAAAAGAAACAAGCTTCGTTTACTATTCTGGGTCTAGGGCAATTTTTATAGTGACAAAAACTTGTTTGAGTTGTTTAAACGGAAAGAGGGTTTCGAGACGAAACTCCAGGCGCTTGAATCGCCTGATTCCGATAAACGAGCAAAAAGTTAGACTAAAACAAAAATCGGATCAGAAATCACGATCTGAAAAAAACGCGGATTTAATCCGAGAAAAAGAAAAATGACGAACGTTCGTTAAACGAACGAATGGACGAACGCTCGCTATTTAAATAAACCAGAAAAACGATCTATTTAAAAAAATCGAAACAAAAAAAAACGAACAAAACCGTCGGAAAAACCAAACGGTTTTTCGGGAAAAACCGGCGACGGCGAGGTCTACCTCCAGCGACGGATCCGGCGGGTGGCGGCGGTGCTCCGGCGGCGGTCGGCGGCGGCGCGGGGCGGCGGCGCTAGGGCGGCGGGGCTGGGGCGCTAGGGTTTGGGAGGTCCCGGGCTGGGCTCCCCGGTTTATAAAGCCGGACGGGCCTAGTGTCCGGGTCGGACACGGCCCGTTAGGTCGGTTGCGTTTTTTTATAAATAGTTATGCTGAGAAAAAAAAACAAAAGGAATACTAAACGGACTCCAAAAATCCTGAAATAAATTTTCCCTGGCTTCTAAAATCAAGCCGCACAGGATGAACATTTATTTGGGGCCTAAATGCAATTTTGAAAAACGTGCATTTTTCCTAAATTCAAATAAAATAACAAATAAAACCAAAATAAACCTTATTTGATTTTTTATTAAATCCCCAATATTTCTTTATTTTGGGAAAGTCATTTTATTCCCTCTCTCATATTTTTGTAATAGAAATAATTGAAGATAAAATAAATAAAATCAAAAGATCCTATTTTCAAAATTTGAGACAACTCAAATATGAAAATAATGAAATCCCCAACTCTCTCCGAGGGTCCTTGAGTTGCGTGAAATTTCTAGGATCAACCAAAATGCAATAAATATGATATGCAATGATGATCTAGTGTGTAACATTCCAAATTGAAAATTTGGGATGTTACAAACCTACCCCCTTAAGATGAATCTCGCCTCGAGATTCGGGTTGGCTAGAAAATAGGCGAGGGTGGTGTTTCAGCAATTCTTCCTCTCGTTCCCAGGTGGCTTCATCCTCCGTGTGGTGGCTCCACTGAACCTTGCAAAACTTGATAACCTTGCTGCGGGTGACTCGACTGGCATACTCTAGAATCTTAACTGGTTTCTCCTCATAGGTCAAATCACTGTCCAACTGAATTGCTTCCAGTGGTACCGTATCTCTGAGCGGTATGTCAGCCATCTCTGTGTGGCACTTCTTCAACTGGGATACATGGAACACGTCGTGAACTCCCGACAATCCTTCGGGCAATTCCAACTTGTAGGCTACTTCTCCCATACGCTCCAAAACTTTGTATGGGCCTACAAAACGTGGCGCTAATTTTCCCTTAACTCCAAAGCGCTTAACTCCTCGAAGTGGTGATACTCGAAGATAAACTCGGTCTCCGGCTTCGTAAACTATCTCCTTGCATTTAGAATCTGCGTAACTCTTCTGCCTGGATTGAGCTACCTTCAGCCTGTCGCAAATTAATTTCACTTTCTGTTCAGATTCCTTTATCAGATCCGGTCCAAACAACTAGCGGTCTCCAACTTCATCCCAGGACAATGGGGTCCTGCACCTCCTTCCATACAAGGCTTCGAAAGGGGCCATCTTCAAACTGGATTGATAGCTGTTGTTGTAAGAGAACTTTGCATACGGCAAATTCTCGTCCCAACTAGATCCGTAATCTAGTGCACAAGCTCTTAGCATATCCTCCAAAATCTGATTGACTCTCTCAGTCTGTCCATCTGTCTGCGGGTGGAAAGCTGTGCTAAACTCCAGTCTGGTTCCCAAAGTTTCATGCAATTGATTCCAGAACTTTGAGGTAAACTGGGTTCCTCTATCTGATACTATACTCCTTGGAACTCCATGCAGACAAACGATTCTAGTCATGTATATCTTTTCCAACGTTGCACTGGTATAGGTAGTCTTCACTGGAATGAAATGAGCTACCTTTGTCAAGCGATCGACTACAACCAATATCGAGTCATAGCCTGAACGTGTTCTGGGCAATCCTGTAATAAAATCCATGCCTAACTTATCCCACTTCCATTCAGGTATGGGCAATGGCTGTAGCAATCCGGCTGGCTTCTGATGTTCTGCCTTTACTCTCTGACATACATCACAAACTGCTACATATTCCGCAATATCCTTCTTCATTCCGGTCCACCAGAAAATGTCCTTCAAATCCAAATACATCTTGGTATTCCCTGGGTGATTCGAATATGGTGAATCATGGGCCTCTTGAAAAATTAACTTCCTGATCTCCGGATCATTTGGCACATAAACACGGTCTTCAAACCATAAGGTATCGTGCTCATCCTCACGAAATCCCTTAGCTTCTCCTTTGCTCATTTTCTCCTTTATCTCGGAAATCTCCTTATCAGTCTTTTGGGCTTCTCTGATCCTATCCATCAACGTAGAGTGAATCTCCAATGCTGCTACATAGCCTCTTGGAACTATTTCCAAACAAAGCTCTCGAAGATTTTCGGCTAACTCCCTTGGTAAATCTCCCGTCATCAAGGTGTTGACGTGGCTCTTACGGCTCAACACGTTAGCTACTACGTTAACCTTTCCGGGGTGATAATGCAATTTCATATCATAATCCTTGATGAGATCCAACCATCTCCTTTGTTTGAGATTCAACTCCTTCTGTGTGAAAATATACTTCAAACTCTTATGATCCGTGTACACCTCGCAATGGTTCCCAATCAAAAAATGTCTCCAAGTCTTCAGTGCATGCACTACGACTGCTAACTCCAAATCATGCGTAGCATAATTCAACTCATGTGGCTTAAGCTGTCGTGAGGCATATGAAACAACTCTTCCTTCCTGCATAAGTACTGCTCCAAGTCCTCGACGTGAAGTGTCACAATACACCTCATAATCCTTGGTCTGGTCTGGCAAAATCAACACTAGTGAGGTAACCAAACGTTTCTTCAACTCCTGAAAACTAGCCTCACATTCCTCAGTCCATATGAACTTGGTATCCTTCTTCAACAATTCCGTATAGGCTTCACAATCTTTGAGAAATTCTCAATAAACCTCCGGTAGTATCCTGCGAGTCCAAGAAAACTCCGGATCTCTCCAACTGTGGTTGGCACTTCCCACTTGGTCATAGTATCAACTTTAGTGGGATCTACTCCTATACCTTCTCTGGATATAACGTGTCTGAGAAATCCAATTTCTTTCAACCAAAACTCACATTTGCTAAATTTGGCATATAATTGATGTTCTCTGAGCTTTCCAAGAACCAAACGCAAATGCTCCTTATGCTCCTCTTCATTTTTCGAGTAAACCAGGATATCATCAATGAACACTACGACGAACTTATCCAAGAACTCCATAAACACTTTGTTCATCATGTTCATAAAATATGCAGGTGCGTTAGTCAGACCAAATGACATAACGGTATACTCGTACAACCCATACCTGGTGGTAAAAGCCGTCTTGGGTATATCCTGTTCTCGAATCTTCAACTGGTGGTATCCTGATCGCAGATCAATCTTGGAAAACACCTTAGCTCCTTGCAATCGATCAAACAGATCATTGATCATCGGTAGTGGGTACTTGTTCTTGATGGTTACTTCATTCAATCTTTGATAATCATCAACCATCCTCAACGATCCATCCTTCTTCTCCACTAGAAGTACTGGCGATGAACTTGGGTGAATGTATCCTTTATCCAGTAACTCCTTAATTTGCTTCTTAATTTCCACCAAATCCTTTGCAGGCATCCTATATGGTCTCTTTGATATTGGCCCCGGTGCCTGGCAAAAGCTCAATCAAAAACTCAATATCTCTATCCGGTGGCATGCCTGACAATTCTTCTAGAAATACATCAGGGAAATCCTTCACTACTGGTACTTCCTCCTGCACAACTCCTGTTAAACAATTTACTTGAGTCCTCTTCGACACATGCTGGGATACATACTTGATCCTTCTCCCTTCTGGGGTGGTAAGCAAGATCGACTTACTGGCGCAATCGATGTTTCCTCCATACATCAACAACCAATCCATACCCAGAATTACATCCAAACCTTGTGATTCCAATATTATCAAATCTGAGGGGAACACATGCCTACCTATACTTAATGGCACTTGAAAACATCCTTGGCTAGCCATATATTCCGCTCCTGGTGAGCTTACTAACATAGGTGTTCTAAGTACTTTGGTGGGCAGGTTATACTTATCCACAAATCCCCTTGATATGTATGAATGCGATGCACCGGTATCGAAAAGAACAAGTGCAGTAAATGACTTAACCAAAAACTTACCGATTACTGCATCCGGCTGCTCTTCAACCTCCTCCACGTTAACGTGGTTCACCTGTCCCCTATTGAAAGGGTTCGGCTTCTTCCCAGAGCTTCCATTGCCATTTCCATTCTGTGATTCTGGACATTCATTGGTATAATGTCCGGTCTTCTGGCACTTAAAGCAAGTGACTTGGCTCAGGTCTCTCTTGGCTGGGGTCGATGGGTTGGTGCGGTTCTGGCCGTTACTTCCTCCATTTCCATTACCATTCTTGGTGCCATTGTGATTATGCGAGCTACCTCCTCCATGGGTATGCTGAAAATGTCCTCCCGGTCTAGGGGTAATACGTGGCTTCTGCTGAGCTCCTGAAGTGTGCTTCCCTTGTCCATACTTCCTCTTGTGGTTCTCAATCTGCTTCTGCTTCCCTTCAATCATGAGGGCACGATCTACCAACTCCTGGTAGTTGTTGAAAGTGGCTACCATCAACTACATGCTCAACTCATCATTCAGTCCTTCCAGAAACTTCTCCTGCTTTGATGCATCCGTAGCAACATCATCTGGGGCATAACGTGCTAGCTTACTAAAATCCTCTACATACTAGCCAACTGTCCGCCCTCCTTGGCGCAAGTTGCGAAACTCTCGCTTCTTCATGGCCATAGCTCCTGCTAAAACATGGGCAGTTCGAAAAGCCTGCTGAAACTGGTCCCACGTGACAGTGTCGACAGGGAAAGTGGCTGTGAAATTCTCCCACCATGATGCTGCGGGTCCTTCAAGCTGATGCGTGGCAAACTTCACCTTTTCCGCATCCATGCGTCCTGCTGTGGTTAACTCTCTAGCTGTCTTGCGGAGCCAATCATCTGCTACTATTGGCTCGGTGCTACTGGAAAACACCGGCGGATTCAGCCTAAGAAAACGGGCTAAGTGATCAACATGTGGTGGTGGTGGTGGTGGGTTGTTGTTGTTGTTGTTGTTCCCCTAATTCTGATTCTGGACTAGCAACTGCATCAATGTGTTCTGCTGTTGGATCAATTGGGTGAGCTCCAGTGGGAAGGTAAATCCGAGGTCACGTCTCAGAGGCATCTGAGGGTTTTAGAAAAGATGAGATTTAAGAATAGAGGGGGTCTAAAGAGAAAACACTACCCATATGCACATGAGGCAAAAGCAAACAATTCACTTCATTCAATCAATCAAACAAGGGCATACAATCGATCTAACTATCGCAAAAGGGCTCGGGCTACTATATTTACATGGTGGACTACTACTATCGATGAGGTGGTCTACTAGAAATATTCTTCGATTGCAGACTCCATTATATCTGCTCTGGCTTCATCAACATAGTCATCATCGCTATCATCTGGATCCGAGTCGGTGTCGTCGATGATGATGTAGTCTTCCGGGCGAATCTCCTTGGGTTCTTTGTCTTCTTCTACTGGTGTAGGGCCTCCCATAAATATTCCAATCTTCATTGTTAGGTCGGCATTCTTATCCACTAATACTCCAATTTCCTCTTAATAATCTTCACGTGTAGCCTTGAGTTCTTCCTCCAGTTCCTTGATTCTTGTCCTTGCCTTCTTCAGATCTATCATGTCGGCGCACATCTGGTTCTCCTGACATCGAATGTGCTGGTTTAACTCCTGGATAAAAGCTGCAATTGATCTATCCTTTCTGGTGCTGATCATCTCCCAGTGCTCATCTCGACGCCCACAAATCTGGTAGATAGTATCCTTGAGATCACTGCGGTAGACTTCTCCAATGCGTCCCATGGCGATGTGAGCTGCCATGCTCTTTCCTAGACTCCAAGTTGGTGCATCAAAAGAAAACTCTATGGGCTCAGTGACTGGCATGAACGTCCTTCCTGGAACTTGAACTTGAATCATCCAAAGCTCTTCTTCAGGTAAATGGGCGTTGTAGGTTCCGGTGAAGCTTGGTACTCCTATGTTCAAATATCTAGTGACTTCCTTCAAATGATGTCCAAAGGGTGTATCTTCATCCGGTTGAGTGAACTTGTTCCTTGCATCCGCCATCCTAAAAGAGTAGAGAGGATGAGAAGACAGAAAGAGAAGAGAGTGAGTAGTGATCTAGGTCTTTAGCTTAGTGGTCGTGTCCTACAGTCAGCGTGTGCTCTGATACCATCTTGTAGCGACCAGACCTCAAACGGTCCAATCTCTGTGCTCAAGTGTCATCCCTGGATCAGTAATGCTGACACCACACAGTACTTGAAGGATTTATAACCGAGTAGCAATCACACACTTATTACATCGAGTGTCTCAATAGAGAACTTATTACAATAAATAGGCTTAAGGCCATCTAATAACGATAATAGCGGAAGGCTTGGAAGATAAGTGAGTCCATCAACTCCAACGACATCACTGAGTATAGAACCACGACCTAAAAACTCCTTAATCGCCGTCTGAAAAGTCTGCAACATGAACGTTGCAGCCCGAAACGGGTCAGTACATGGAATATGTTGGCAAAGTAACACATAGAGAGTAATGGAATGAAACAGCTATTCTATATGCATATTTGGCTGGTGGAAAGCTCTATGGTTACAGTTTTGCGTAAAGCCAATTTTTCCCTACCGCAAAGGAATACATTTTATTTAACTATCATGGTAGTTGTTAAACATTGAGAATGGCTGACAGCATTCTCAATCCCAACTAAGCATCATCATTAAACAAAACCCAACAAATTAAATTTTAGAGTAACATATTGAGATTCACATGATAATCCAGGTACTAGATACTCAAGATGTCCATAACCGGGGACATGGCTAATCATGATTATTTTATACACTCTGCAGAGGTTTGCGCACTTTTCCCCACAAGAGTCGATCACCTCCGTTTGGTTTCTCGCACTGCATGGTGTTTGAGAAGACGGATGATTGAGACATAGTTTTTCAGAAGCGCTAGCACCTTACGATCGGGTAGACCGTTACACCTACTTTCCCCTACATCTGCTAGAGCCCATAATAGCTTGTGGCTGCACACGAAAGTTTCTAGCATGAATAATCTCATGATTCCTTTGAGCCTGGGTGGCAGTCCATAAAGAAAACAGGCAATCCTGGAATACCCGGGTACCTCAATCCACCCAGATGTGTGTTTAAGTTTCCACCTTAAATAAACCATTAATTAACAATCTCACATCTTTCATGGATACACTCACCCAATCCATGTCTACTAGCATAGCATGGCATAATAAGCAAACGTAGAAGTAACTCCCAAAGGTTTGATAATAGACAGGTAATAGGTACTACCTCAACTACTTCCCAAACCCACAATTTAATTAGGTCCTAATCATGCAATGTGTGAGGATTGATCTAATGCAATAAAACTGGGTAGTGGGAAAACATGATCAAAGTGTTACTTGCCTTGCTGGTGATCCGGGAAACCTAGCGATTCGAAGTAGCAAGAGGCGCACTCCGGGTACTCTATCGCAAACAAACAAGCATACAATAACTACTCAACTAATGCACAAGTAAAACTGAAATAAGAGATCTAACCAGAAAGTTCAACTTAAGAACTCCGGTTGGCAAAAGGACTCAAATCGAACGAAGCAACGAAAAACAAACGTCAAAAGAAACAAGCTTCGTTTACTATTCTGGGTCTAGGGCAATTTTTATAGTGACAAAAACTTGTTTGAGTTGTTTAAACGGAAAGAGGGTTTCGAGACGAAACTCCAGGCGCTTGAATCGCCTGATTCCGATAACCGAGCGAAAAGTTAGACTAAAATGAAAATCGGATGAGAAATCGCGATCTGAAAAAAACGTGGATTTAATCCGAGAAAAAGAAAAACGAGAACGTTCGTTAAAACGAACGAACGCTCGCTATTTAAATAAACCGGAAAAACCGATCTATTTAAAAAAACCGAAACAAAAAAACGGACAAAACCGTCGGAAAAACCGAACGGTTTTTCGGGAAAAACCGGCGGCGGCGAGGTCTACCTCCGACGATGGATCCAGCGGGCGGCGGCGGTGCTCCGGCGACGGTCGGCGGCGGCGCGAGGCGGCGGGGCGGCGGCGGCGGCGGCGCTAGGGCGGCGGGGCTGGGGCGCTAGGGTTTGGGAGGTCCCGGGCTGGGCTCCCCGGCTTATAAAGCCGGACGGGCCTAGTGTCCGGGTCAGACACGGCCCGTTAGGTCGGTTGCGTTTTTTTATAAATAG
Source organism: Triticum dicoccoides (assembly GCF_002162155.2). Classification (NCBI taxonomy): domain Eukaryota; kingdom Viridiplantae; phylum Streptophyta; class Magnoliopsida; order Poales; family Poaceae; genus Triticum; species Triticum dicoccoides. The sequence continues at coordinate 282,711,377 of NC_041390.1, forward strand.
TTACGCTCAGAAAAAAAAACAAAAGGAATACTAAACGGACTCCAAAAATCCCGAAATAAAATTTCCCCGGCTTCTAAAATCAAGCTACACTGGATGAACATTTATTTGGGGCCTAAATGCAATTTTGAAAAACGCACATTTTTCCTAAATTCAAATAAAATAACAAATAAAACCAAAATAAATCTTATTTGATTTTTTATTAAATCCTCAATATTTCTTTATTTTGGGAAAGTCATTTTATTCCCTCTCTCATATTTTTGTAATAGAAATAATTGAAGATAAAATAAATAAAATCAAAAGATCCTATTTTCAAAATTTGAGACAACTCAAATATGAAAATAACGAAATCCCCAACCCTCTCCGAGGGTCCTTGAGTTGCATGAAATTTCTAGGATCAACCAAAATGCAATAAATATGATATGCAATGATGGTCTAGTGTATAACATTCCAAATTGAAAATTTGGGATGTTACAGAATAGCAATGCTATGGCAAGCTAAAGTTCATCATGCCTAAGTTCAATGGAAGCGACGATTCCGAAGAGTACCTATCATGGGCATTGAAGGTCGATAAAATCTTCCGCTTGCACAACTATGAAGAAGAGAAGAAGATAGCGATGGCATCCCTTGAGTTCCAAGACTACGTCCTCATTTGGTGGGAACAAGTCACTGAGCGTCGAGAGGCAAAAGGTGAACCACCCATCACTACTTGGGCGCAAATGAAGGATGTCATGAGAGCACGCTTCGTGCCAACCTACTACAACCGTGACCTCTTCAAGAAACTCCAACTACTCAAGCAAGGAACCAAGAGCGTTGAAGAGTACTACAAGGAAATGGAGATTGCAATGATACGAGCCAATGTCACGGAAGATGATGAGCAAACTATGGCACGTTTCTTGAATGGACTCAATCACCCTATCAAGAAGATCGCCGACTTCCAACCATACTCGAACCTCATCGAGCTAGTGCATCAAGCTACCAAAGCGGAACGTCAAGTGCAAGATGACTTCAAGTATGCCAAGTTCTCATCCAAGTCCTATGGTTTCTCCAACACCCAAGCTTCAACGACTCCAACACCGCCTTCATCAACAAAGCCTTCTACAAGCAACATCGACAAGTCGAGTTACAAGAAAGCTTCTACAACGAGCAACTTCAAGCCGAGAGCTTCATCATCATCTACCCCAACCGATGAGACCGTCAAGACAAGTTCCTTCAAATGCTTCACATGTGGAGGCCGAGGCCACAAGTCCTTTGAGTGTACCAACAAGCGAACCATGATCCTCAACGACGATGGTACATACGACTCCATGAGTGAAGGAGAAACGGAAGCACTTGAGCAAGTCGCCATGCACCGGCAAGTGAACGACGAAGAGGAACAAGTCTTTTGTGATGAAGATTCAAGTCCCGCTCTTGTTGTCTGCAAGGTATTGACCCTTCAACATCACCAAGAAGAAGAACAAAGATGCCACATATTCCATACCAAGGCCGGCATCAATGGAAGGTATGTCAAGGTCATCATCGATGGAGAGAGTTGTCATAACTTAGCAAGTGAAGAACTTTGCTCCAAGCTCCAATTGCCCAAGAGGAAGCACCCACATCCCTACAAAGTTCAATGGCTAAGCGATTCCGGCACTATCCAAGTCGAGCATAGAGTGCAAGTCTCCTTCAAAATCAGAGCTTACGAAGACACTTTGGAGTGTGATGTTGTTCCAATGACCATTTGTCACCTTCTTCTTGGTTGACCATGGCAATTTGATAGAGGTGTCATCCACAACGGCCGAACGAACCACTACATCTTCAAGATGAAAGGGAGGGAGTACATACATCGCCCTATGTCTCCAAGTCAAGTGATCGCCGACAAGCAAGCCACCCATCATGGAGAGAATAGTGAGAGAGCGAACCACCAAAAAGAGAGTGAGCGCCACAAGCCCAAATTGAGTGCCTCCACGATGAGTGAAAAGAAGAACCTAGTTCTATTTGCCACCAAACATGAGATAAGAGAAGTGTGTGAGAACCTGACTAGTGTGATACACTACATCCTTTTGTGCAAGGACGAGGCACCAAAAGATAACACCTCTCAGACTCTACCTTTAGTGTTGTCTTCTCTTTTGCATGAATTCCAAGATGTTTTCCCCGACGAGCTACCTCCGGGTCTACCTCCACTACGAGGCATCGGGCACCGCATCGACCTCATCCCTGGAGCACCACTTCCTAACAAAGCTCCCTACCGTGTCAACCCCGAAGAAACTAAAGAAATACAAAGGCAAGTAAAACATCTCATAGACCATGGACATGTGCGTGAAAGTTTGAGTCCTTGTGCCGTTCCAGTCATTCTTGTGCCAAAACGAGATGGTAGCTTTCGTATGTGTTCCGATTGTAGACCTATCAATGCTATCACCGTTCGCTATAGGTATCCCATTCCATGCCTTGATGATATGCTTGATGAACTTAGTGGTGCCACTATCTTTTCCAAAATTGATCTTAAAAGTGGTTACTATCAAATCCGCATACAAGAGGGTGATGAATGGAAGACCGCTTTCAAAACAAAGTTTGGCTTGTATGAGTGGTTAGTCATGCCTATGGGTTTATCGGAAGCACCAGGTACTTTCATGCGTCTTATGAATTATGTGTTTCGCCCTTACATCGGTGACTTTGTTGTGGTCTAATTCGATGATATCCTTGTTTATAGCAAATCTCTCAAAGATCATGTCACCCATGTTCAAACCATTTTGCAAACTCTTCGAAAAGAGCGTCTCTATGCTAACATGTAAAAATGCCTTTTTGGAGTTGATAAGCTCGTTTTCTTGGGTTTTGTTGTTTCCTCTAAGGGTGTTCATGTTGATGACTCTAAGATCAATGCTATTAAAACTTGGCCACAACCAACCAACTTGCATCAAGTGTGTAGCTTCCTTGGTTTAGCCAGTTTCTACCGTAGATTTGTGAAGGACTTTAGCACCATTGCTTCACCTTTGCATGCTTTGAGCAAGAAAAATGCGCCTTTTGTTTGGGGACCATCCCAAGATACCGCATTCAATGAGCTTAAGAATTTTCTTACTCATGCTCCCGTGCTTGCTTTACCCAACTTTGACAAACCCTTTGAGATTCATTGGGATGCTAGTGGTAATGGCATAGGAGGTGTGTTAACGCAAGAGAAGTGCCCCATAGCTTACTTTAGCGAGAAACTTTCCGGAGCGCAACTCAATTACCCCATCTATGACAAAAAGCTTTATTGTTTAGTGCGAGTTTTTCATGAAAGGAAACATTATCTTCGCCCTCATGAATTCATCATTCATACCGATCATGAAACGCTTAAATACCTTAAGGGTCAAACTAAGTTGAAGAAGCGTCATGCTAAGTGGAGTGAATTCATAGTCTTTTCCTTATGTCATCAAGTACATCAAAGGTAAGGAAAATGTTGTGGCGGACACTCTTTCCCGCATATGCATGCTTGTTACTTAACTTGAATTGGATGTCATTGGCTTTGAGCACATAAAAGACTTGTATGAGAATGATCCTACTTTTGCTATTCCTTATGCCAAATGTTTGACGCACACCTCTTGGGAACGCTAGTACATAAAAGATATCTTATGCGAGCTAACAAACTTTGCATCCCCGAGTCTTCTCTTCGTTTGTTGCTTTTGCAGGAATCTCCTGGAGGAGGACTAATGGGACATTTTGGACGCGACAAGACTTTTGCTATGCTCTCCAAGAACTACTATTGGCCCAAGATGTTTCACGACGTCAACCGCTTCACCAACCGATGCTCTCAATGTCGCAAAGCTAAGTCTAAAGCTCAATCCCATGGCCTTTATATGTCTAACACCCACAATGCGGCTATATCTCCCATGTGTCGGGGCACAACTTAGAGGCATAGCCCCATGGTAGGTTTGTCACAAGAGGGGTAATCTTCACACATCCCATGTACTGAATAATAAAGGGATACATATTTGGCTTACAATCGCCACTTCACACAATACATAAATAATTCATACATCATCCAAATACACTCAAAGACCGACTACGGTCACATCCGAATAAAAAGGAAAATAAACCACAAATGCTAGATCCCCGATCATCCCAACTGGGCTCCACTACTGATCATCAGGAAAAGAAACATAGTAACGACCCGAATCCTCGTCGAACTCCCACTTGAGTTCGGTAGCATCACCTGCACTGGTATCCTCGACACCTGCAACTGTTTGGAAGTATCCGTGAGTCACGAGGATTCAACAATCTCACACCCGTGAGATCAAGACTATTTAAGCTTATGGGTAGGAAAGGGTAGTGAGGTGGAGCTGCAGGAAGCACTAAGCACATATGGTGGCTAACATACGCAAATGAGAGCGAGAAGAGAAGCAACACAATGGTCGAGAAGCTATAAGTGATCCTGAAACTACTTACGTTCAAGTATAACACAAGGCCGTGTTCATTTCCCGGACTCCGCCGAAAAGAGGCCATCACGGCTACACACACGGTTGATTCATTTTCATTAAGTTAAGTGTCAAGTTCTCTACAACCGGATATTAACAGATTCCCATCTGCCACATAACCACGGGCACGACTCTCAAAATTTTATGCCCTTCAGGGGTGTCCCAACTTAGCCCATCACAAGCTCTCACGGTCAACGAAGGATATTCCTTCTCCCAGGAAGACGCGATCAGTCTCGGAATCCCGGTTACAAGACATTTCGACAATGGTAAAACAAGACCAGTAAAGCCGCCTGATGTGCCGACAAATCCCGATAGGAGTCACACGTATCTCGTTCTCAGGGCACACCGGATAGGTCAAGCTACGAATAAAACCAGCTCTCAAGTTGCCCTGAGGTGGCCCCGCAGGTTGCCCGTTTCAGACCAACACTTAGAGTAGCACTGGCCCGGGGGTGTGTTAAAATAAAGATGACCCTTGAGTCTGTAGAACCCAAGGGAAAGGTATATGGTGGTATGTAGGCAAATGGTAAAACCAAGGTTGGGCCTTGCTGAAGGAGTTTTATTCAAGGCGAACTATCAAGGGTTCCCATAACACCCAACCGCGTAAGGAACGCAAAATCAAGGAACATAACGCCGGTATGACGAAAACTAAGGCGGTAAGAGTGGAACAAAACACCAGGCATAAGGCCGAGCCTTCCACCCTTTACCAAGTATATATATGCATTAAAGTAAATAAGATATAATAATGATATCCCAACAATATCCATGTTCCAACATGGAATAAACTTCAACTTCACCTGCAACTAGCAACGCTATAAGAGGGGCTGAGCAAAAGCGGTAACATAGCCAAACAATGGTTTGCTAGGAAAGGTGGGTTAGATGCTTGACATGGCAATATGGGAGGCATGATAAGCAAGTGGTAGGTAGCGCGACATAGCGATAGAGCGAACGACTAGCAAGCAAAGATAGAAGTGATTTCGAGGGTATGGTCATCTTGCCTGCAAAGTTCTCAGAGTTGTCGAAAGCTTGATCCTCGATAGCATACTCAACAGGTTCCTTGTTCACGTACTCGTCTCCTGGCTCTACCCAAAGCAAGAACACAAGCAATGGAACAACAATCAATCACGGTGCAATGCACAAGCAACATGATGCAATACATGGCATGATATGCAAGTTATGATATGCAATGCATATGCGAGCTCCGGAAGGGAAAGAATGATCAAGGCATCAACTTAGCATACCAAGTATGCCACTGGAAAGATGAGATGATTTCGGTTGAAATCGATATAAAGATCACCAGAAACGGATGCACGGTTTGCAAATGGCAAGCAAAACAATGTTGATGCTATTCTGCGATTAACAACATGATGCCACCTAGAATGCAACAAGAAACTAAGCTACTGCACTCCAACATAGCAACAAAGCATATGGCAGTGATGTACAAGAGATGCTTGACAAAACATGAACACTGAGCTATGGCTAAATCACATTAGAACAGGTTCAACCAAGCATGGCAAAAGTGCAAAAGATATCAGCACCACAGACTTGGTGAAAATACTAACATGTCAAAAACAACACCAGGAAGCAATGTTTAGAGCAAGCAAACAACATGCTATAGGAACATATCATAGAAAACAAAGGCATGGAATGATTCTACTAGAAGAATAGATCAAAAGTCCCTTACTGAACATGATCCAAAAAGGCACAAAAGATATGATGGCACCCATGTAAACATAGCAAGTTTTATTAACAGTTTCAGACTTGGCAAAAAAACAGAGCATGGCATAAACGGATTTATGATAGCAACTTTGCAAGCTCATGCCACTCATCACAAAGCATCAAATGACAACATAAGCATACCAATAGAAAGATGACATGTTCATGAAGCTAACCATGACAAGAGAAAGTCCATAGGATGCATGGATCACTAGCAACAACCATGGAAATATTGATTAACATGTTAACATTCTGCCAGGAACATTTTATAGAAAAAGTAGAGCAAGAAAATGACATGCTAGAGAACTCCATAATTGCAAAGAGGGGCATGAATGAATAGAGCACAAGCACACGTCCAAAACATCCTTACTGAAGTATCCCAAAATAAGCATGGATCCTAATGTAGCATCAAGTTTACATGGCATCAAAATAAAAACAGGAAAATGACTTAGCAAAATCCTAAGTCCTTGAAAACAACAACATTACGGAGCCTAGTTTGCATGCTTGTGCTAGTCACCACATAGATAAAAAATACAAGGCTTGCACCTATGTAAAGATGACATGTTGTAGTTCAAAACACATGTAGACCTCATGCTCATAGCATGCACACATAAAATGCAACAAAAAAGACAAATCACCATGATCTGAAAAGTACCAGCAGTTAACATTTTATAGCACTCTTGCATCGATCAAAATGGAATCATAATGGACAGTAACATGCATGAAAATGCTTCTAACATGAAGAGCTCAACGAGACGAACAATTTGATATATCATATGCATGATTTGGATCAACTAGCATGGAGATGTGACATGATGAATAGGGCATAAAAACATCACAGAGAAAAAGACTGAAATTTCGGGGTCAACCTCGTCCAGATCTAGGGTTCGTCGCATGCTTTTCAAGGATCGTCGGAAGACTCGCCGGAGATGAGGAGGATGCCGGTCGGAGTTGGACGGAGAGGTGCGCCGGCAAGGTGGGGCAGCGGATCCGGTCGCCGGGACACCGGATCCGCCGGTGGTGGCGCAGTGGGCGGCGGAGGACGAGCGGCGCAGGAGCGGCTCGGTGGTGGTGGCGGTCGGCGGCGAGGAGGCAGCGGGGTGGCCGAGGCGGGCGGCGGCGCTGGGCGGCGGAGGAATGGCAGCGAGGTCGGGGCGCGGCGGCGGGGCGCTGCCGGAGGAGGCGACTGGGCGGCGCGGGTGCATGAGCTCGGTGGGCCGCGGCAGCTGGCAGGGCGGGGAGCCACATGGAGGAGGCGGATTGGGCGAGAGGCAGCGGCGGGATTTCGTCCAGTGACGCCCGGACGTGTCCGGCGGCGCAGAGGGATCTAGACTAGGGTTTGGACCCGAATTTGGAGGGAGAAGCACATATTTATAGGTAGAGGGAGGTAGGAATGTCCAAATGAGGTGCGGTTTTCACCCACACGATCATGATCCGACGGTGGAGAACATGGAGGTGGTTTAGATGGGTTATTGGGCTGTTTTGGAGGGGTGTTGGGCTGCAACACCAAAGAGGCTTTTGCGGTTATCCGATTAACCGTTGGAGCATCAAACGGCCTCCAAATGGAACGAAATTTGACAGGTGGTCTACCGGTGGTGTACCAAGGCCACTTGACAAATCTCGGCCCATTCCGAGAACGTTTAGCTCTTGCTCACGAAAAGAGACAAGAGGGGTGCGACGAGTGCATGTGGGAGTGTCGGATTGCGAAACAGACAACGGGGAAAATGCTCGGATGCATGAGACGAACACGCATGCAAATGAGATGCACATGATGACATGATATGAAATGCATGACATGAAAAAAATGCAAAACAAAAGAGAAAACCCAACCACGAAGGGAATCTCATAACTTAAAGCCGAAAATGGCAAGAGTCGGAGTTACAAATATGGCAAGTTACATCCGGGGTGTTACAACACTCCACCACTACAAGAGGATCTCATCCCGAGAGCTAGGACTGAAAGAACTCCGGATATTCGGAACGGAGGTGGTACTCGCATTCCCAGGTGGCTTCTCGGTCGGAATGGTGTGACCACTTCACTTTCAGGAATTTGATTGACTTGTTGCGAGTCTTGCGCTCAGTTTCTTCAAGAATAGCAACAAGATGCTCATGATAAGACAAATATTCTTGGAGATCAATCTCTTCGAAGTTGATAGTGCGCTCAGGAGTCTTGAAGCACTTGCAAAGCTGTGACACGTGAAACATCATGCACATTCGCGAAGTTGGATGGAAGCTCAAGTTGATAGGCGAGGTTGCCTCTTTTGCCAATGATCTTGAAAGGACCCATGTATCTAGGGGCAAGCTTCCCTTTGATACCGAAGCGACGAGTGCCTTTCATTGGAGAGACGCGGAGGTAGACATGGTCTCCGATCTCGAAAGCCAAGTCACGATGCTTGCTATCATAGTAACTCTTCTGGTGCGATTGCGCGGCTTTGAGATTTTTACAGATGACTTTGCACATTTCTTCAGCTTCTGTGATTAAGTCATTGCCAAGAAGTTGGCGTTCACCAGTCTCTGACCAATTGAGAGGAGTACGACACTTTCTGCCATAGAGAATTTCGAATGGGGCCTTGCCCGAACTCGCTTGTAAGCTGTTGTTGTAGGAGAACTCGGCATAAGGAAGACAATCTTCCCACTTCATACCGAAGGAAATTGAAAGTGTAACTATCCCTAGGTGGTTTTGGTAATTCCTAACAACATATAGCTCATTGAGCTAATGCTATTTCAAGATTAATATCTCAGGAAAGCTCAATGATTGGCATGTCATGGATGAGAAAAGTGGACCCCTCAAAATGCTAAGGACAAAAGGATTGGCTCAAGCTCAAAGGTCAAGACTCTACATTTTCTATTTTAGTGATCCAAGATCACATTGAGTCTATAGGAAAAGCCAATACTATCAAGGAGGGATGAGGTGTTGCCTAATGAGGCTCTTGCTCAAAATGCTTAGTGATATGATCCAAAGCCCTCAACTACTTTCTCACATCCACATATTACCTAAACCAAAAGTCAAACTCAGCCCCACGGATTCTTTCTATCCGGTGCCACAGAGTTCAAATGTCATAGCCACTACCACAAACCCTAGGCAAATCGGTCTCACCGATAGGGATCTCGGTCTCACCGAGATGGGATTGTAATCTCTCTGTTTCCTTCGTAACGTTTCGGTCCCACCGAGATGAGCGATCGGTCCCACCGAGATTGCAGTGTAAACTCTCTGTTTCCCTTTTGTAACATTTCGGTCTCACCGAAATGAGCGAATCAGTCCCACCGAGTTTACCTAACCAACTCTCTGGTTAACTTATTACCAAAATCGGTCTCACCGAGTTTGTGTAATTGGTCTCACCGAGATTACGTTATGCCCTAACCCTAACCATATCGGTCCTACCAAGTTAAATGTCGGTCCCACCGAGACTCCTAACGTCCACTAGCTTTGCTGAATCGGTCCGACCGAGTTTATCAATTCGGTCTCACCGAGATTGGCAAGTTGTGTGTAATGGTTATATTTTGTGTGGAGGCTATATATATCCCTCCACCACCTCTTCATTCATGGAGAGAGCCATCAGAACAAACCTACACTTCCAACTTACTTTTTCTGAGAGAGAACCACCTACACTTGTGTTGAGGCCAAGATATTCCATTCTTACCATATGAATCTTAATCTCTAGCCTTCCCCAAGTTGCTTTCCACTCAAATCTTCTTTCCACCAAATCCATATCTTGTGAGAGAGAGTTGAGTGTTGGGGAGACTATCATTTGAAGCACAAGAGCAAGGAGTTCATCATCAACACACCATTTGTTACTTCTTGGAGAGTGGCGTCTCCTAGATTGGCTAGGTGTCACTTGGGAGCCTCCAACAAGATTGTGGAGTTGAACCAAGGAGTTTGTAAGGGCAAGGAGATCGCCTACTTTGTGAAGATATACCGCTAGTGAGGCAAGTCCTTCGTGGGCGACGACCATGGTGGGATAGACAAGGTTGCTTCTTCGTGGACCCTTCGTGAGTGGAGCCCTCCATGGACTCGCGCAGCCGTTACCCTTCATGGGTTGAAGTCTCCATCAACGTGGATGTACGATAGCACCACCTATCGGAACCACGACAAAAACATCCGTGTCTCCTATTGTGTTTGAATCCTTCAAACCCTTCCCCTTACATTCTTGCAAGTTGCATGCTTTACTTTCCGCTGCTCATATACTCTTTGCATGCTTGCTTGAATTGTGTTAAGATTGCTTGAGTTGTCCAAAGTTGCTAAAATCTGCCAAGAACTAAAATTGGGAAAAGGATAACTTTTATTTGGTCAACTAGTCTAATCACCCCCTCTAGACATACTTTCGATCCTACAGAAATGACACAAGCCCTGAGCATATCTTCAAGGATTTGATTGACTCGCTCGACTTGGCCACTAGTTTGAGGATGGAAAGCTGTGCTGAAGCGAATGTTGGTGCCCATAGCCTTCTGAAAGGAGTCCCAGAACTTAGAAGTGAAAATGCTTCCGCGGTCTAAAGAGATCACTTGCTGAATGCCGTGCAAGGAGACAATCCTGGAGGTGTATAGCTCTGCCAACTGAGCTGCTATGATAGATTCTTTGATTGGAAGGAAATGAGCCACTTTAGTAAGCTTGTCGATGACAACGAAGATAGCATCATTGGACTTAGGAAATCCAGTAACAAAGTCCATCTCGATATGGTTAAACTTCCATTCTGAAATAGCAAGAGGTTGGGGGAGACCAGCTGGTCGTTGGTGTTCTGCTTTCACCCTTCTGCAGACATCACATTCATTCACGAATTGCTATTTCTTGCTTCATTCGAGTCCACCAATATGACTGCTTGAGGTCATGGTACATCTTCGTACTTCCAGGATGAATGGATAGAAGGGAATTGTGTGCCTCGTTCATAATGACTTTCCTTAGATCACCTTTTAGAACCACAATCTGGTTCTCGAAGAATAGAGTGTCTTTGTCATCAATGCGATAGCACTTGTATTTGGGTTGGCTCTTGGCAATCCCATGTTTCACCTTCTTCACCATGGTATCCAGGAGTTGTTCCTCACGAATTTGATCTTCCAAAGTAGGAGAGACTTGAAGGTTGGCAAGAAAGCCTTGAGGAACAACTTAGAGGTTCAGTTTGTGGAAAGCTTCACAAAGGTCCGGTTGGAAGGGCTTGAGGATTAAGATGTTGCAGTAAGCCTTCCTGCTCAAAGCATCTGCAATGACATTGGCCTTGCCTAGAGTATATTCAATACTCGGATTGTATTCTTGAATCACTTCGACCCATCGAGTCTGCCTGAGGTTGAGGTTGGGTTGAGTGAAGATGTACTTGAGGCTCTTATGATCTGTGAAGATGTCCACTTTCCTTCCCAACAAGAGATGTCTCCACATTAATAATACATGGACAACTGCCGCCAACTCAAGATTGTGAGTGGGGTAGTTCCTTTCGTTGGGCTTCAACTGGCGAGAGGTATAAGACACAACTTTCTTCTCCTGCATTAACACAGCGCTAAGACCTTGTAAGGAACCATCACAGAAAACTTCGAATGGCTTGGATTTGTCAGGAGGAGTCAAGACAGGAGCTGTGACCAGCTTCTCTTTGAGGGTGTTGAAAGCAACTCACACTCAGGTGTCCAGACATACTTGACTTTCTTCTGGAGGAGGTTGGAAAGAGGCTTTGCAATCTTAGAGAAATTCTCAATGAATCTTCGACAATAGCTTGCAAGCCCAAGAAAACTACGGATCTGCTTGACATTCTGAGGAGGTTCCCAATTCACAATTGCAGATACCTTCTCGGGATTAACAGCGATGCCCTTGGCAGAGATGATATGACCAAGGTTAAGAACTTCGTCAAGCCAGAACTCACACTTAGAAAACTTCGCATAGAATTGATGCTCTCTGAGCTTGCCAAGCACCAATCTCAAATGCTTGGCATGATCCTCCTTATTCTTGGAAAAGACCAATATATCATCGAGATACACCAGGACGAAATCATTTGTGTAAGGGTTGAAGATGAAGTTCATCATGCGAGAGAATGTTGGAGGAGCATTGACAAGGCCGAAAGACATGACAGTATATTCATAAGAACCATAGCTTGTTCTGAATGCTGTCTTGGGGATATCTTGTTCACGAATGTGAATCTGATGATAACCCATACAGAGGTCAATCTTGGAGAATACTTTATCACCTTTAAGTTGCTCGAATAGCTCATTGATGTTGGGAAGTGGATACTTGTTCTTTATTGTCTTCTTGTTCAATGGACGGTAGTCGACGCAGAGTCGTTCCGTTCCATCTTTCTTCTTGACAAAAAGGACACCACAACCCCATGGAGATGAACTCGGTCTGATCAGACCCATTCGCTCTTGTTCATCGAGTTGTTTCTTCAATTCCTTCAACTCCTCTGGTCCAAGCTTGTAAGGACGCTTGCAAACAGGTTCCGTGCTAGGCTCAAGATCGATAACGAATTCAACTGGCCTGTGAGGAGGCATTCCCGGAAGCTCCTCTGGAAAGACGTCTTAGTATTCACAAACGACTGGAATCTGAGAGATGGCATTCAACTCACCCTTCTCGTTGAGAGAAAACAGTCGAATGGTTTTGTCCCGAGCGGCATAGATGATCACCTCCTCAGAAGAGTGTGTCAATTGAATTTCCCTGGCAGCACAATCAAGCTAAGCCTTGTGCTTAGAAAGCTAGTCCATGCTGAGAATTAGATCAATATCCAAGTCGCCAAGAACAATTGGAGAAGACAGAAATTTATAGTTGCCCATCTTGATAGACACATCAGGAGCTATCAAACTAGAGCTCAAGCGTTTACCCAGAGAAATGACAACCATGGGTTTACCCAAAAGTGAAGTAGTGAAATCGTGCTTGGCAAAAAATGGTCTTGACATGAAACAATGCGATGCACCAGTATTGAAAATAACTTTTGCAGGAATATAGTTAACTGGAAGGTTACCCATGATCACATCTGAAGAATCCTCTGCCTAAGTTGCGTTCATCATGTTCACCTTAGCATGTTTGGGATTACGCTTAACCACTGCATTGCTGGAAGATCTCACAGGAGGAGGAGGCGGAAGGCGCCTTTGGTTGAAGCATTTGTTTGCATAGTGCGCTTTCTGCTAACACTTGTTGTAAGTAACCTCTGAGAGTGGACGATGATAAGGAGCACTTGACCTTGGAGTTTGAGACTGAGCTTTGTTCTGATAGCCAGGGTTGGGTGGGTGGGAAGATCCATTTGCCATCTTTGCTCTTCTACTGGTAGGGCTGACGAAACGGAGGAGGAGGCAACAAGAACTTCGGTTGCTTAGCTGCTACTTGTGATGAAGAAGAAGATTGAACTGCATCCCCGACTCTCTTCTTAGAAGCCTCACACTTGAGCTGAGTAGCTTCTTGCTTTAGTGCCATGTTATAGAATTGATCGAACTTGGTCGGCTCAAGAAGCACGAGAGCTAATTGCATATCTTCTCTGAGGCCACCTCTGAATTGATAGATCATACTCTTTTCATCAGGAACGTCTTGTTTAGCGAAGAGAGCAAGTTTCTGAAACTGGATATTGTATTGATACACAGACATGCTGCCTTGCTTGAGATTGCAGAACTCCTCATGCTTGCTCTCAGCCTCACTTGGTGGAATGTGATGAGCTTTGAAGTCTCGCCAGAAATCATCCGAGGTAATCACACGACCTCCTCTGGAATCTCTGTATTGTTGATACCACTCAGCAGCTTGGTCCTTGAGTTGAAACGAAGCAAACTTGACCTTGTCCTCAGGCCTGACATTGCTACATTCAAAATGCTTGCAGATGTCCACGAGCCAGTCATCGGCGTCTGTTGCCTCGACACAGTTGCTAAAGGACTTCGGCTGGTTTGCGAGGAACTGGTTGAGGGTAGCAAACTGAGGCTGATTGTTGCCTTGGCCTTGATTTCCTTGGTTGCCTTGCCCTTGGTTGCGCTCTTGCAAGAGTTGCAAAAGCATCTGAGTGTTGGCGTTGGTGGCTGCCATGACAACTTGCCATGCCTCCGGAGGTGGAGGTGGTGGCAGAGGGTTCGACTGATTCCCATCATTGCGGTCCGGATTCTGACGCGTTGGAGGAGCCATCCTGAAGAGGGTGGCATCCGTTAGAATCTTGAAAAACAGATATTCAAGCTGAATCAATGGATCGAAATTGCAACATAAAGTCTTCATAATAAACATTCGAACAAGGATGAACGAATGAATTCCAAAGTAAATCATCACACGTCCATAAGGGTGAGAAGCCACTTAGATAAAGGTAGATGAATGAATCAACAAGGTACGAACATGAACAAATAAGTGGTAAGGATTACCCAATCACAAACCAAATATCCGCGGGAAGAAATACTAGAGCTACATGAATTCCCACCTATAAAACTCCCGAAACTTTCTGGTTATGCAATCAGGTGTTGGGGATACATGGAAATCATAATATCTCACCCAAACTAACAATCGCTACATCCAGCTGTATCCATCCTTCAACACATAACCAAGAAACCTTCGGAAATCATGTACCTCAACCTTCGAAAAGCATATGTTATACGAGTTATGGCAATACTCCCAAACTCCCGCCCTAGTACTAGGTGGCGTCGAGGTTATTTCACCAACAACTGCATAAAAGAGATTTTCGATGTCGGCGAACTCAGGTATTCCAGAACTGCAATGATAAAATTGTGACGACAACACCTCGAAGCTCACCTCCCCGGGACACTGCCACAACCCCAAATGCTAGATCCCCGATCGTCCCAACTGGGCTCCACTACTGATCATCAGGAAAAGAAACATAGTAACGACCCAAATCCTCGTCGAACTCCCACTTGAGTTCGGTAGCATCACCTGCACTGTTATCCTCGGCACCTGAAACTATTTGGAAGTATCCGTGAGTCACGAGGACTCAGCAATCTCACACCCGCGAGATCAAGACTATTTAACCTTATGGGTAGGAAAGGGTAGTGAGGTGGAGTTGCAGCAAGCACTAAGCACATATGGTGGCTAACATACGCAAATGAGAGCGAGAGGAGAAGCAATGCAATAGTCGAGAAGCTAGAAATGATCAAGAAGTGATCCTGAAACTACTTACGTTCAAGCATAACACAAGGCCGTGTTCACTTCCCGGACTCCGCCGAAAAGAGACCATCACGGCTACACATGCAGTTGATTCATTTTCATTAAGTTAAGTGTCAAGTTCTCTACAACCGGATATTCCCATCTTCCACATAACCGCGGGCATGGCTCTCGAAAGTTTATACCCTGTAGGGTGTCCGAACTTAGCCCATCACAAGCTCTCGCAGTCAACGAAGGATATTCCTTCTCCCGGGAAGACCCGATCAGTCTCGGAATCCCGGTTACAAGACATTTCGACAATGGTAAAACAAGACCAGCAAAGCCGCCCGATGTGCCGACAAATCCCTATAGGAGTCGCACGTATCTCGTTCTCAGGGAACACCAGATAGGTCAAGCTACGATTAAAACCAGCCCTCAAGTTGCCCCGAGGTGGCCCCGCAGGTTGCCTGTTTCGGACCAACACTCAGAGGAGCACTGGCCCTGGGGGTTTAAAATAAAGATGACCCTTGAGTCTGCAGAACCCAAGGGAAAGGTATATGGTGGTAGGTAGGAAAATGGTAAAACCAAGGTTGGGACTTGTTGGAGGAGTTTTATTCAAGGCGAACTGTCAAGGGGTTCCCATAACACCCAACCGTGTAAGGAACGCAAAATCAAGGAACATAACACCGGTATGACAGAAACTAAGGCGGCAAGAGTGGAACAAAACACCAGGCATAAGGCCGAGCCTTCCACCCTTTACAGGGTATATACATGCGTTCAAGTAAATAAGATATAATAACGATATCCCAACAATATCCATGTTCCAACATGGAACAAACTTCAACTTCACCTGCAACTAGCAACGCATAAGAGGGGCTGAGCAAAAGCAGTAACATAGCCAGACAATGGTTTGGTAGGAAAGGTGGGTTAGAGGCTTGACATGGCAATATGGGAGGCATGATAAGCAAGTGGTAGGTAGCGCGATATAGCGACAGAGCGAACAACTAGCAAGCAAAGATAGAAGTGATTTCGAGGGTATGGTCATCTTGCCTGCAAAGTTCTCAGAGTTTTTGAAAGCTTGATCCTCGATAGCATACTCAATAGGTTCCTCGTTCATGTACTCGTCTCCCGGCTCTATCCAAAGCAAGAACACAAGCAATGGAACAACAATCAATCATGGTGCAATGCACAAGCAACATGATGCAATACATGGCATGATATGCAAGTTATGATATGCAATGCATATGCGAGCTCCGGAAGGGAAAGAATGACCAAGGCATCAACTTGGCAAACCAAGTATGCCGCTGGAAAGATGAGATGATTTCGGCTGAAATCGATATAAAGATCACCAGAAATGGATGCACGGTTTGCAAATGGCAAGCAAAACAAGGTTGATGCTATTCTACGATTAACAACATGATGCCACCTAGAATGCAACAAGAAACTAAGCTACTGCACTCCAACATAGCAACAAAGCATATGGTAGTGATGTACAAGAGATGCTTGACAAAACATGAACACTGAGCTATGGCTAAATCACAATAGAACAGGTTCAACCAAGCATGGCAAAAGTGCAAAAGATATCAACACCACAGACTTAGTGAAAATACTAACATGTCAAAAACAACATCAGGAAGCAATGTTTAGAGCAAGCAAACAACATGCTACAGGAACATATCATAACAAACAACATGCTACAGGAACATATCATAGCAAAAAAAGGCATGGCACGATTCTACTAAAAGCATAGATCAAAAGCCCCTTACTGAACATGAGCCAAAAAGGCACAGAAGATATGATGGTACCCATGTAAACATAGCAAGTTTTATTAACAGTTTTAGACTTAGCAGAAAAACAGAGCATGTCATAAACTGATTTATGATAGCAACTTTGCGAGCTCATGCCACTCAACACAAAGCATGAAATGACAACAAAAGCATACCAATAGCAAGATGACATGCTCATGAAGCTAACCACGGCAAGATAAAGTTCATAGGATGCATGGATCACTAGCAACAATCATGGCAATATTGATTAACATGTTAACATTCTGCCAGGAACATTTTATAGCAAAAGTAGAGCAAGAAAATGACATGCTAGTGCACTCCATAATTGCAAACAGGGGTATTAATGGATAGAGCACAACCACATGTTCAAAACATCCTTACTGAAGTATCCCAAAATAAGCATGGATCTCAATGTAGCATCAAGTTTACATGGCATCAAAATAACAACAGGAAAAGGACTTAGCAAAATCCTAAGTCCCTGAAAACAACAACATTACGGAGCCTAGTGTGCATGCTTGTGCTAGTCACCACATAGATCACAAAAATACAAGGCTTGCATCTCTGTAAAGATGGCATGTTGTAGTTCAAAACACATGTAGACCTCATGCTCATAGCATGCAAACATCAAATGCAACAAAAAAGACAAATCACCATGATCTGATAAGTACAACCAGTTAAAATTTCTAGAACTCTTGCACCGATGAAAATGGCATCATAATGGACAGTAACATGCATGGAAATGCTTCTAACAAGAAGAGCTAAACGAAACGAACAAGTTGATATATCATATGCATGATTTGGATCAACGAGCACGGAGATGTGACATGATGAATAGGGCATAAAAACATCACAGAGAAAAAGACTTGGTGAAATTTCGGGGTCAACCTCATCCAGATCTAGGGTTCATCGCACGCTTTTCGAGGATCATCGGAAGACTCGCCGGAGATGAGGTGGACGCCGACCGGAGTTTGACAGAGAGGCGCGCCGGCGAGGTGGGGCGGCAAATCCGGTTGCCGGGACACCAGATCTGGCCGGTGGTGGCGCGGTGGGCGGCGGAGGCCG
>NC_041390.1:282730017-282786839 GCF_002162155.2 Triticum dicoccoides
GAGGAACGACGGCGAGGTCGGGGCGCGGCGGTGGGGCGCTGCGGAAGGAGGCGAGCGGGCGGCACGGGCTCGGCGGGCCGCGATGGCTGGCGGGGCGGGGAGCCACGTGCGGAGGCCGATTGGGCGAGAGGCGGCGGCGGGATTTCGTTTGGTGGCGCCCGGACGTGTCCGGCGGCGCAGAGGGATCTAGACTAGGGTTTGGACCCGAATTTGGAGGGAGAAGCACATATTTATAGGTAGAGGGAGGTAGGAGTGTCCAAATGAGGTGCGATTTTCGCCCACACGATCGTGATCCGACAGCGGAGAACATGGATTTTAGCATGGATTTTGTACTTGGATTGCCTAGAACTAGAAATGGAAAGGATTCGATATTTGTTGCTATGGACTGATTCTCTAAGATGGCACATTTCATTCCTTGCAACAAGATATACAATGCTTCACATGTTGCCAATCTCTTTTGTAGGGAAATACTTCGTCTACATGGAGTGCCAAAGACGATAGTCTCGGACTGCGACGTCAAGTTCCTAAGCTACTTTTGGAAGACCTTATGCGCCAAGCTCAGAATCAAGCTACTCTTCTCCACGGCTTACCACCCACAAACCGACGGCCAAACGTAGGTGACCAACCGCACACTCTCTGCTCTACTTCGAGTGCTAAGCAAGAAGAACATCAAGGAGTGGGAGGAGTGTCTACCTATCGCCGAGTTCGCCTACAACCGCGCAAGATACTCAACAACCGGCAAGTCCCCCTTCGAGGTCGTCTACGGATTCAACCCATTGTCCCCATTGGACATTCTTCCTCTATAGGGCTGGACCGAAAGCTCCTAGCTCGTGAGCTTAATGAGCGCTCGATAGTTCGACTTGTTAAGCTCGTAGCTCGCTTCTTAATGAACATAGCCAATCATTGATTTTAGCTCGTTAAGCTTAACGAGCTTAACGAGCGAGCTAAAAAGTTTCATGAGTAGCTCGTTAAGCTCGTTAGTAACAACACGACACATATTTTTATCTTATGTGACAAACTTTTTGTAGCACCTCAGCCCATCTATTTAATATAATCGACATATGAGGCAACAAACTACTTCATTTCTTGTTGTAGTCACCATATTTCATCTTGAAAATCATACCTACACATTCATCATGTATATCATAACATATTATAATCTGTTAACGAGTGCTCGCGAGCGCTCACGAGCTTAATGAGCTTCAAATGAGCCGACCCGAGCAGGGTTTTCTGCTTGTTAATGTTAACGAGCTTAGCAAGCCGAGCCTTAACGAGCACGAGCTTAACGAGTATGAGCTTAACAAGCTCAGCTGCTCGTTAGTACACCCCTATTCCTCTACCACTACAAGAGCGCATCAATATGGACGCAAGTGCATGTGTGAACCATCTCAAGAAGGTGCATGAAGATACAAGGCACACCATCGAGCGGCAAGTACAACGACTTGCGACCAAGCTCAACATCAACAAGCAACCCATGGTATTCCACATTGGTGATCTTGTGTGGCTACACCTTCACAAGGACCACTTCCCCACCGAACGCAAGTCCAAACTTCTACCACGAGCAGATGGACCCTTCAAGGTGCTTGCACACTACAACAACAATGCTTACAAAATCGACCTCCCGCGCGACGAGTACAATGTGAGTGACATCTTCAATGTAAAGGATCTATCGCCCTACCATGGTGATGAAGAATTTGATCCAAGGTCGGATCTTTCCCAAGGGAGGGGAGATGATGCGGAGCATCCCAAGATCATCCCCATGGACCTACCTACATCTCCCATGACACCACTTGGACCAATGACAAGGGCACGAGCAAAGGCTATCGAAGATAAGGTGAACTCGCTCCTCTCCAAACTTCCACTTTCTATACATGAGACATGGATACTACCTGAAGCGGAGACACTATGCGTGGTTAGGTACTTGGAGGAGAGCCACGGAGCAGCTACACTGTAAGTGCATCTAGTGCCACCCCTAGTTGGTTTTGGAGTATTGACGACAAACCTGGTTGAGGGACTAATGTGTTTGTGAGAATTGCAGGATAACACAGGTAGTAGTCCCTCACTGATTCGGTTTAGCTACCGGAGATGACCCCTAAAAATGTATGAAGAAATTGAAGACAAAGGTGGTATGTGAAGGTATTCACATTGAAGTCTATGACAAGAGAAGACATTGTGTGAAGACTATGGAGCACGAAGACTTAGTAGTTTCGTTGTTTCGTTTTCTTCTTTGTTGAGTCATAGGAACCACCGTACTCTTAAGTGGGGTCCAAATGAACCAGTCAGAATGACTGAAGTGATGCTTAACCAAAATCCTATGTCTTCGAGCAAAGACAATGAGAGCAAATCTTATCCAGAGATGGATAAGTCAGCTTTGCTTGTAGCTCAAGTAAAGTTGTCGTGTGTGTTTGAAATATGACCATTGGAAGACGTGTCAGTTCCTTAGTGACCCAGGGTCATTTCAGAGAAATCAGGCCGGGTTGCCTAGTGGCTATAAATAGCCCACCCCCTACACCATAAATTGGTTGGCTGCTCAGAGTTAGTGCACGACTTTTGTCATTTGAGAGCAACCCACCTCGAAGCCTTTGAGAGAGAAATCCTTGCAAGGACAAAGCCCTAAACACCCAGAGCCAAAGAGTGTTAGGCATCACTGAAGTCTTCCTGTCTGTGTGATCTGAAGACTTATTACACTTGAGGACTGTGAATCCTCCAACCAGTTAGGCGCCACGTTCTGAGCATCAAAGAGTCATTGTGGATCACCGGTGAACGAAGTCTGTGAAGGTTTGGAAGTCTACCTTGAAGACTTACCAGAGTAATTGGGCGAGGACTGTGTGTCCTTAGCTCAAGGGGAATAAGGTGAAGACGCAGTCTTCTGAGTTGAATCTCAGCCTCCCTAACCAGACGTATAGTTGTCACAACAATTGGAACTGGTCCAACAAATCATTGTCTTCAACGAGCCACTGGTTCTATCCTTCCCATCTCTTTATTTGCAGATTGGTCCTTGTGAAGTCATTGCCTGTTTGCATTATCTATTTGTCTTCACTTTGTGACTGCTTGTTCTGATTGGCTTCATACTATCTTCCATCCTGATCCATACTGCCTAGCTGCTATTAGTCTTTGTGCTTTCACTTCATTGAATACTTGACTATGGCTTGGCTAGTGTATTCTACCTTCCGCTGCATGTTAATAGGTTCATTTCTATCGTTTGTCTTCGAAACTTCCATGTTTTGAAGACTTTCATAAAAATCGCCTATTCACCCCCCCTCTAGTCGATCACTAGCACTTTCAATTGGTATCAGAGCAAGGTACTCCCTTGTTCTGTGTGATTCAGTTTAACCACCTAGAGTTTTAGCTATGTCGACTGCAGGGATAATCAAAGTCTCCGCTGCGTGCCCAGTCTTCGATGGAACTGAATATCCCTACTGGAAGAATAAGATGCGCATGCATCTGGAAGCCATTGATGTCGACCTCTGATATGTCGTCAAGAATGGCGTCCCCAAGGCTGGTGAAGGTGTCACCGCCGCTGATGTGAAGAAGTTCGTTCAACTGGATTCCACTGCCAAGAATATCATCTATGGTCATCTGACCAAAGGACGGTATGGCTGTGTGAGTTCTCTGGAAACATCCAAGCTAGTCTGGGACTGGCTCTCCAACGAAGGCGTCTCAACCCAGAGAGATCAAAGAATCAGTGTCCTTCGCAACCTCTTCAACCGCTTCAAGAGAAACGACAATGAGAATGTTCAGCTCACGTTTGATCGACTCACTGACACCACAAATGAGCTTCAAGCTCTCGGCGCTACTGAGATCACCAAGCATGAAGTCGTCAAGACACTCCTGAGATCACTTGACAGCTTGTTTGATACCCTAGCCCTGATGATTCAAGAACGCCCTGACTTCAAGACACTCGATCCGTTTGACATACTTGAAAGGCTCAACACACATGAGTTTCAGCTTTCTGAGAAAAGAGACATCTACAGTCCCACTATGGGCGAACTCGTGCTTTGAAGGCAAAATTTGTTTCCTCATCTGAAGAAGAATCTGAGTGCAGTTCTGATGATCCTGAAGACATTGGAAAGGAGCTTGCTATGCTTGTGAAGAAGTTCCGGAAATTCACCAAGAAGAAAGGCTTCAGAAAGTCCTCATGATCCAGCTCAAGGAATGATGAAGCTTCTGCTCATGACTACAAGAAGAGAACATGCCACAAGTGCAAGAAACCTAGTCACTACATCTCTGAGTGTCCGCAGTGGGACAATCAGGACAAGAAAAAGAAGAAATACTCAAAGTCTTCTTCCAAGTCTTCCTCAAAGTCTTCATCACACGATAAGAGCTCATCTGGCAAGGCCCGTGCGTTTGTCGGCAAGGAAATGGATTCAGAGGAGGAGTCTGCTTCTGAGGTGGCTGAGGTGGAGTCTAAGGAGGAGTCCGATTCTAGCGTTGCAAGTTTGGATACAGCCTACATTGGCAAGTCCATCTTCAACACTGAAGACAATGACTTCGTCACCGACGGCGATGCTAATGACAAGGACAACTCCACTCCCACCTACTACTTCATGGCACGCGGTGCCAAGGTAAACTCACGCACCACTCACTATCAAACATCAAGTGAAGATGACTCTGATTGTGGTTCCAAACCCAGCTACAAAACACTTGCTAAAATTGCAACTGAACAACAGAAAGCTATGGAACATATTCAAAAACTGTTAGACAAAAGTGATGACCTGTTAGACGCTGAAATGACTTGATCTCGGTCCTTAATTGAGGACATAAAAATCTTCATGTTAAGTATGAGGAGCTTGAAAGTCGTCATGAAACACTTTCAACAACTCATGAAAAGCTTTCCTATGATTATCTTCAAAGGAAGCAAGAACTTGAGAAATTGAGAGCGGCTCATGAAGATCTTCAAAAGGAAAACGAGTCACTTCACGCCAAACAGATCAGTCCCACTCAGGAAGGATTTGAACCACCATGTCTTAAATGCATTGAGCGTGATAACGCTGCTTCTGTTACTGGATGTTCTACTGCTGCTACTATTGCAATATCTTCAACTGTTGATGTGGTAACTAACCCCTCTGCTGAGGATACCACTGCTATTGCTGATGAAAATGCTAGGTTGAAGACACTGCTTGAAACAGGGATGTACAAAAGTCTCAAAGGGCATCAGACTCTATGTGATGTCCTCAAAAGGCAGATTCTGAACCGAAACCCTAGGAAAGAGGGTGTCGGGTTTGAAAGGAAAATGAATGCTGATGGATCTTACTGGAAACCTGAGCAGTACCCCAAAACCATATGGGTTGCTGTAAAGGAACCTTCAGTGGATCCATCCACCCTATCTGGCTTCACTTGCGCTAATCCCATTGTCATTGATGAATCCTTTGATGCAAACTATAAACTGTTTAAGAATTAGAATGGTGAAGTGTTTGCCAGGTATATTGGTACTAACTGCAGGAATGTGCCACCTATGAAGAAAGTCTGGGTGCCGAAAAAGTGTATGGAAAATCTTCCTGTGTATGTCGCCATGACACCACAAGTGAAGAAGACAAACCCCAGACCACAGGCTTCATATGGTCCAAAGGCTTCATACAGACAGAGGACTCACCTGAGTCGCACTAACGCAAATGTTTTGCAGGGAAACCATACCCAGGCCTATGAATATGAGCGTGTTTCATCAAACCGCCATGTTCATAAGACCCAGAACCACTCTGCTTATTCTTATGAGTACTATTGTCCACCTGCAAGACTATTTTTTAGGGCTCCCAAGCAAAAGTTCTCAAATGCTGCACTTAGACTCATTGCTTCGAAGCCACCCTTGAAGATGTGGGTGGCTAAGAAAGCTTAACTCTCTTTTGCAGGGAAAGGTCTCCAGCCAAAAATCAAATGCGTCTGAAGCTATTGCTGGGGACCTTAAACATCTTGTAGGTCGCAAGATCAAATGCCCAAATGGTCTTATTATGTACCTTGTTCCTGAGTCGCTTGCTACTTGCCCTATCAGTCCTAACCTTGATATAAGCTTTAATAATCCTCTTGCTTGTCAAATGTTTATGCTTCACAATGCTCTTCGTGAAGCCTATCCCCCTAACTGCACTGCAGGGTATGATACCAGCTGCTTCAGAATGGATTATTGATAGTGGATGTACTAATCACATGACTGGCAAGCGAAGTCTTCTCATGGACTCAACCTTACGTCCATCTGACAAGAGTCACATCACATTTGCTGATACTGGTAAAAGCAAGGTATTGGGTCTAGGTAGAGTTGCAATCTCAAGGGATCAACACATGGATAAAGTGATGCTTGTTGAATCCCTTGGTTTCAACTTAATGTCTGTCTCAATGCTTTGCGATTTAAATATGATTGTGATGTTTGGAAAATATCGTTGCCTTGTTCTAATGGAATCTGACAAGTCTCTAGTCTTTGAAGGGTATCGGAAAGATGATTTGTACATGGTAGATTTCTCAGCAGGACCACAGCTTGCCGTATGTTTTCTTGAAGAAGCTTCAGAATGCTGGCTCTGGCATCGGATGCTAGGGCATGCTGGAATGAGGAACTTGCATACTCTTGCAAAGAAGAAGCACGTCATAGGCATCGAGGGCATCAAGTTCAAGAAGGATCACTTATGCGGTGCCTGCGAAGCAGGAAAGATGACGAGCGCCAAGCATCCCTCGAAGACAATCATGACAACGACTCAACCCTTCGAACTGCTACACATGGACCTCGTCGGTCCCACTCACTACTCAACTCTTACCACTACTGCTTGTCTCTATGGCTTCGTCATCATTGATGATTATTCAAGATATACATGGGTGCATATAATCCTCTACAAGACTGAAGTGCAGGATGTCTCGACGCTTCGCCAATCGAGCCATGAACAACTATGGCGTCAAGATCAAGCACATCAGAAGTGACAATGGCACTGAATTCAAGAACACCGGCCTCGACACTTATCTTGATACTTTGGGCATCACTCATGAGTTCTCAGCTCCGTACACGCTGCAGCAAAATGGCATCATGGAACACAAGAACAGAACACTCATTGAGATGGCCCGGACGATGCTCGATGAATACAAGACTCCAAGAAAGTTCTGGCCTGAAGCCATTGATACTACATGCCATGTCATCAACCGTGTTTATCTTCACAAGCTTCTGAACAAAACATCCTATGAGCTCCTCATTGGTAAGAAGCCAAATATCAGTTACTTCAGAGTATTTGGTGCTAGGTGCTGGATCAAGGATCCACATCACACTTCAAAATTTGCACCAAAAGCACATGAAGGTTTTATGCTTGGTTACGAAAAGGATTCACACTCCTACAGGGTCTTCAACCTCTTTCACTATAAAGTGGTTGAAACTGTGGATGTGCGGTTCGATGAGACTAACGGCTCGCAAAGAGAGCACCTGCCAAATGTGCTAGATGAAGTTCCATCCAGTGAATCCATCAAGCTTATGGGAACTGGAGAAATCATACCGTCTGAAGCACAACCTAAAGAGGAACTCATCATCTCTGCACCTGATCAACCTGAAGACAATACTCAGCCTGAAGACAATCCTTCTAACGATGACAATGATCAGCAAGAGCAAAATCTTCGTCCTGTTCATCCTCATGTTGCAAATAAAGTACAGATTGAGAAAATAATTGATAGCATCAATGCACCTGGTCCACTCACTCGTTCAAGGGAAACACAACTAGCAAATTTCTGTGGGCACTTTGCATTCGTCTCAATATCTGAACCCAAGAAAGTTGATGAAGCCTTCATGGAACCTGAATGGATCCAAGCTATGCAAGAAGAGCTTCAACAGTTTGAGCTGAATAATGTATGGGAACTGGTCAAGCGTCCTGATCCTCGTAAGCACAATATCATAGGCACTAAATGGATATATCGCAACAAGTAAGATGAGCATGGTCAAGTTGTCAGAAACAAGGCTTGTCTCGTTGCTCAAGGATACACTCAAGTTGAAGGAATTGACTTTGATGAAACATTTGCTCCTGTGGCTAGGCTTGAAGCTATACGCATACTACTGGCCTATGCAAATCATCATAACATTCTTCTATATCAAATGGATGTGAAGAGTGCCTTTCTCAATGGCAAGATTGAAGAAGAAGTGTATGTTGCACAACCGCCTCGCTTTGAAGATCCAAAACATCCTGACATGGTTTACAAGCTCAACAAGGCACTGTATGGCCTCAAACAAGCCCCTCGTGCTTGGTATGACACACTCAAGGACTTACTGAAGAGAAAAGTCTTCAAACCTGGTTCCCTGGATCCCACGCTCTTCACGAAGACATATGATGGTGAACTGTTTATGTGCCAAATATATGTGGATGCCATTATCTTCGGCTGCACTAATCAGAAATACAGTGATGAGTTTGGATACATGATGCAAGAGCAATATCAGATGTCCATGATGGGTGAGCTGAAGTTCTTCCTTGGTCTTTAAATACGACAGCAACGCAACGACATCTTCATATCTCAAGAGAAATACCTCAAGGATTGCCTAAAGAAGTTTGGAATGCAAGACTGCAAAGGTTACACGATGCCAATGCCTACCAAGAGTCATCTAGATTTTGACGCCAATGGTAAAGAGTTCGATCAAAAGGTATACCGCTCCATGATTGGTTCCTTGCTTTACTTATGTGCATCTAGGCCAGATATCATGCTTATGTTTGCATGTGTGCCTGATTCCAAGTGGCACCAAAGGAATCGCATCACTTAGCTGTGAAGCGAATTCTTCGATATTTGGCTCACACCCCAACGCTAGGATTATGGTATCCAAAGGGATCAGAGTTTGATCTAGTTGGATTCTCGAATGCTGATTATGCTGGTGACAAGGTGGATCGCAAGTCTACATCAGGCACATGTCACTTTCTGGGACGATCACTTGTATGTTGGTCTTCAAAGAAGCAGAACTGTGTATATCTCTCCACTGCTGAATCTGAATACATTGCTGTTGTATCTTGCTGCGCTTAGCTTCTATGGATGAAGCAAACACTCAAAGACTATGGCATTCATCTGAAGCAAGTGCGACTCTACTACGACAATGAAAGCGCCATCAAGATCGCCAGCAACCCAGTTCAGCACTCGAAGACAAAGCACATTCAGATCCGTCATCACTTTCTCAGAGACCATGTCATGAAGGAAGATATTGATATCATTCACATCAACACTGAAGAGCAGCTAGCAGATATCTTCACAAATCCCTTGGATGAGAAAAGGTTTTGCAAGTTGCGGTGTGAGCTAAATATCTTGGAATCCTCAAATGTCCTGTGATCATGCACACATCCTAACACTTATGCATCTGATGACTTAGATGTGCAAACACACGAAGTAACGTATATCTTCAACTAATGAAGACTTACACTCTAAGTGTGAATACATTAACACGGAATTTGACTTCAGAGCGCCAAGATAATTGTGCGCCGTGTCTGGGTCTAATATTTCCTATACGGTGGGTAATGCCACCACCAAACTTTTGTTTGGAATACTTTCTGTTGGTGTTGCATTTGCAAAGTCTTCGCATTTGGTTTGTCTTCATTGTTAACATGGCTTCATGTTTATCTTCAATGTACTGATTTGGTTTCTGTCCTCTACAACATTCACTTATAGCTATGTCTTCTAGTTGAATATTTTGAACTAAGTGAATGTGATCGGACCCTGACCTTTCTATGCTCCCGTATTAAGTCTATCTATCCGGATCATATGCATTCTATTGAAACTATCGAATGTCTTTGCTGCGCCTTGTCAGCAGAAGATACAGAGACAAACATTGAATCTGTTTTAAATGCTTAATCCTTTTTGCCTGAAACCCAGAGAAGCGGGAACGACCACCCGACAATCCAGGCGAGTGTGGGAACGTGGAACAACCTCCAATGTGTCTCATGATCGCCACGTGTCCTTCAGATGTGAACCGCCAGGGGCACCTATGTAATAACACTGTGCCATCCCTGTCCCTATAAATACACGCCTCACCCCAGTCATTATCTCTTCTTCCACTCCCGCACAAACCCTAGCGCCACCGCTAGCCCTCGACGATGCCGGCGACGAAGCGCTTAGCTGCCGCGACCTCACCGACGCCGTCCTCACGCCGGCTGCGGACATCGTCTTCTCCGCCGTCGCCGTAGGTGTCCTTCGTCGCCAAGTTAGGGCACGGAAGATCGAGCTGCTCGGCCTCCTCTCCCACTCCGTCTAGCATTTCCTCGTGTGGTAAATAAAAACTCTTTTTACGGTCCTTTTGATCCGATAGATTCATCCTTTTCAACCACAAGTGGTTTCTGTTCCTACAAGTTGGATCCATCTCGTTCTGCATCTCATAGCATGCCTAGTATGTTCACTTATGCTTCACAAAGTAGTTAGATTCCTCACTTGTACTTATTCGTGGACTCGTACAAGTCTGGAACCAACTCTCTACGTATGAGTGAATGTCTTCTCACTATGAGGTCAATGTCTTCTAAACTGATTTATCTTCAAAATCTTCTGAGAATGCATATAACCTCTTCCCCTTCCCGCGCATCTCTAATGCTGTCACAGGTACATGTCCGTGGGAGAATCCCTTGGTTCTCATAGTATGCATTCATTTGCAGAGTTCTTACAGCATCACTTAAATTCTCCTGAAGCCAGTTCCTGTCTGACCAGTAGACGGAAGACTTCGACAGTGTTGAAGCCTTTCAGTCTAAACTTCATGACAACTCAAAAATCAGCCAGGAAGGGCGGCAGACAACGCCGTGGAAACACTGCTAAGGACCTGCCACCAGATCTGTATGAGTTATACAAGTCAGATCCAGAAGAAACCTATGGAGAACGCAAGAACCAAATCCAATGGATTCGAAGACATTGGGCAGAGGAATGGTTCAAGTACAGATTCGTCACCAAGGAGTATGCTGAGAAGAATGCCTTAAAGGGCCCCTGGGGAGATATAATATGCAAAGGTCTTCAGCCCAAGTCGAAGTCCGAAGCTATTGCTCAAGGCTTCTACCCCTGCATGATTTGTGGACCTCAGCCTGCTAATGCCGACCCATCCTCTCTGTTATGGTGTCGTGAAGATAATCTGTTCAAGCGCAATTATCAGGCTACAAAGAACTCGTCCAAGGAAAACAAGAAGTCTTTGGGATTAGACTTCAACCCAGGCCCCTCTGCACCACGAGCTGACAGCACACGCGAAGCTGAACCCAATATTATTGGGCCCTTCTACAACTTAGAAGGTCTCATCACTCACATTCAGGTTCAAGGGGCAGCCATGGACCGCTCTGCAGATGACTCTGATTCTAATGAAGCGCCTGCACCTCCGAAGCCTGTGAAGCAAAAGAAACCAAAGGCTTCAAAGCCCCCTCTGCACCAAAGGTCTCACGGGCCTCTGGCCACTGCACCTCCTAAAGCCAGTGTGCAGTCTGAAGATCTCTCACGCATCTCCAAGTCTGCCAAGTTGAAAAAGCCCATGCAACCCACTGGTCAAGCACTGACCCCTGCTGCTGTTTTGAGAAACGAGAATGACGCCATTGATCTGTCCAGCGACGACGATCTTGGCGATGACGCTCTTGAGCAGTTGATCAAGAGCAAGCAAGAGGCGGAAATCTTCAATGATCTTCCCCTCTTTGATGTGGAAATCTTATACAAGTTTATTGATGAATGGTTTGACAACCCAGATCTCAGTTTTGATGATCTTCAGCTCCCGATTGGCCTCAGCGTCTCCTTCCATGGAGCCATTGCTCCTGAGCTGGCTCTTGCCCAGAAGATTGTTGAGCTGAAGCACAAATTGACTATGAAAAGGCTCAGTTCAAGAAGCACATGGCCAAGCTCAATGTTGAAGACATTCAAAACTTCAAGGTCATGATGCACGAGCTCAAGGAGGCATTCCACAAGAAACGAGAAGAAGCAAAAGGTTCTCGTGACCGCATGAAGAATCTTGCTGCCAAATATGATCAAGGCTACAATGAAGCTGAAAAGCGCAAGGCTTTGGGGCGACTAGGCATCGACCCCAGGATGGCTGCCAAGAAGAAGAAGAAGCCAGCTATGGCCGAACCAGAAGCATCAAGGTAGGAAGCACCTTGCATTGTCTTCCCGGACAGTATGATAGGCTCGAAGCCTAAGGCCCCCACAGTGGCTTCAGAGTTCAAGAAAACTAGAGCAGCTGAAGCCGAAGCCAGAAAGCGCAAGACCAAAGCCACCACTGATGATGCTCCCCCAACCAAGAAAAGGAAAACAAAGAAGAGAGACCGGGCTGCTTCCACAGAGCCCCTTCTTGTAGAGCCAATTTCTGTTGCTCGTCCCGCGTCTGAACATCGTGAACGTTGTCTGGTAGTTCATGAGCCTGCTTCCACAGAGGCTCCTGAATCTGAAGAGAATCCAGCTGTTGACCCCACCACAGCTAAAGACATTGGTCCTCACGACAATGTTGAAGATGATGAAGTCCTTCCTTAGATCAAGCACAGTTTGGTATCATCGCCTGTTCTCACGAACAACGAACTCATCAGCATTGGTCGTCCATTGACACCAATTGCTCAGGATGACTCATGGGCTGATCACCCTCAAGAATCCCCTCGTGCTGAAGAAACACCAATCACTCCCCCACCACAGGTCACCACTCCGGTGATTGACAGTGAAGACTTTGAGGCCCAACCAACTCCATCTCCACATGCGTCGCCAACATTTCGCAGGCTTCGCAAAGGACCTAGGCCACATGTCACATTGTCAAGTGTTCCCGAAGGAGAAGAGCGCCAATCCGTCTCACGCAAAGTCTTTCCTGAAGCCTCTCCTACTGTGAACATCCCTGAATCTGAAGCCAAAGCAGCTGAAGATATTCCGGCTGCATCAGCTGATGAAGAAGAAGAACCACGTGATGAAGAAAGAGTTGCTACACCCCCGTCCAACCCTGAAGTTGTTCTCGAGGAGAACATGTCTGACCCTCCAGCTCCTGAAGTGGAGGTTACCAATACTGAGGCGGCCACCAACATCAACACTGAAGCCAATGACGTTGTCATGGCTGAAGCTAATGTGGCGCCTGAAGCTTATGTGGTGCTAGATGACGTTGTACCTGAAGCTTATGTTGCACATGATGCAAATCTGTAGCTTGAAACCAATGCCTCTGCTCCTGTACCACCTCCCAAGCCACACACCATTGAGCAAGCATATGATCGTGGTCAGCTTGTGACCGTCCGCTGGCCAATTCTGGTTCCTCCACCTGCTCCCGGTCCTCAACTTTCCTATCCTGTGGAGCACAGGACTCAGGTCCAGAAGCCAAAGCCTAGGCTACCACAGTTTCCAAGTACTGCAATGTCACCAGGATCATTTAATCTGAATGGATTCAAGGCACACAACACATTCTTCAACAGTGACAAGAACCCCTACACAAGGCCAAGAATCTCTTCGAACCGATTCTGGAGTTAGCAGCAACGAAGCTATTATTCATGCATCTTGTACAATCAGGGACACATCTTCCCTCACATGTATCTTGATTGTGAAGCCATTGCTGGACTGCCATGCCTTGAAGAAGCCCTTGACTGCTTCCATGATGCGGGTCTGCTTAATTTTATGACTGTCAAGGAACACTGGAATGAAGAACTTCTGCTTCAATTCTATGCTACCCTCCACATTCGTGGATACAACAGGGATCCGAAGACTTGGATCCTTGAGTGGATGACAGGAGATGTTCATCATGAAGCTAAAGCTCAAGACATCATTGAGCCCACAACACTGCCCACTCCCACTACTAGGGAAAAGCTTATAGACAGACGCTTACTAGTAGTGAGGGTTTATAACCCTCGCTACTGCTACTTACTAGTAGCGCGGGTTTTTAACCCTCGCTACTACTAAGTTGATACTAGTAGCGCGGGTTTTTAACCCTCGCTACTACTAAGTGGTCTCTACCGTGCCCTCCCGGGACATGCCATAGTAGTAGCGAGGGGTACAAACCCGCGCTACTACTAAGTTGATAGTAGTAGCATGGTTTTACACCCCTCGCTACTACTAAGTACGAGGTAGGTGAAATCCCTGTATCCTCAGCCGAATCCCTCCTCTCTCCCTCACTTCCCCCTCTCACTTTCCTCGTCTCTCCCTCATACTCCAGCGGTGGCCGCTGCTGGTACACTCTGCTTTCTTCGCCCCATCCCTCTCCGAGATCCCTTCGGTGGGCGGTCGCCGGAGCTCCTCACCGCCGCCAAGATGCGGAAGCGCGACCACGACATCCTCCTCCTCGCCGCCTTCACCGTCTTCTTCTTGCTCCAGGTCAGCCCTCCTCCCCCCTCTCTGATTCGATCCGGAATGCTAGCTGACCCATCCCCCTCCTCCTCCAGCAGCACGAGGGCGACTTCTCGTTCCGGAAGACGTGGACCGCCTCCTGCCGCCGCTCGTCGCCGACCTCAACAGCGACGGCCGCCGCGAGGTGTTGCTCCCCACGCACGATGCCAAGATGCAGGTCCTCCAGCTCCTGGCCCATGCCGGGCTGGCCTCCGCGGCCGCCCTCGACGGCTTCCACGAGGCAGGCGTCATGGACGAGATCTCCCTGCTCCCGGCCAACATGCGCGTGTCATGGGGTCTAGATTTTTTTTGGTTTTTCAAATTAATAGTAGTAGCGCGGGTCACAGACACGCGCTACTACTAACACACGTACTAGTAGCGCGGGATGCACCACGCTACTACTACTAGTTAGCTGTAGCGCCATAGTAGTAGCGCAGGCACCCGCGCTACTACTAGCTTTTAACCCGCGCTACTACTAGGCTTTTTCCTAGTAGTGTCCTGGTGAATACTATGAACCAGGTTGTCAACAACACCAGAATGCTTTGGAGAGCATTTTTCAGAAGCCAGAACCCAACATGAGCCAAATGCTAAGCATGATGAAGCCTCTGCCATGCGACGCTGAATACCCAACGGAATTCTTTGTCGAAGACCTAGAGTATCTGCCCCATACCATTTACCATATCATCAGGAAAACTCTATGGCCTATCAAAGGACATTCATCTGCAGTGAAGCTTGAAGGAGCAATGAAGACTTTGGTTTTCTATATCTTCAATGGCATCAGCTTCAATGCTCAAGACTTCTTCATCCGGCAGTTAGCTGCATCTGGCTCCGACATCTTTGGTCTGAAGTTCTATGCTCCGTGGGTAATGCACCTTATCAAGCTTCACTCTGCCTTCAACTATCAGCCGTCTGCGGGCAATCATCTTGTATTCTTGCCATAGGTTGATCTGTCTGTTGAAGCTATTTACCCAGAGCCTGCTAAGGATCCAATCTATCTTCACAACGTTGACCGTCAAAGCTTCACCCAGCCCATTGAAGGAGTTCAGGCAGTCTCTCGTGTTTATCCCTTGGCTGGTAACACACGTGCCCCTCACACCCAAACTGACACCACTGGAAGCACCATCAATGACCGAGAGCTTCTCGTCGTGCTACATCAGAAACATGATACGCATCATGACTGGCTTAACCGTCAGATGCAAAGCCTCTTGGTGGACGTCAATCGCATTCGCAATCTTGCCACCAAGAATGCCTTTGTTACACATGAAACCTGTCGGAGGTCTTGGAAGAGTTTGACATTGCTTAGTGCTGAAGCTGATCTGCAAGACGATGGCTTCACAGAAAGATTCAAGTTTGACTCAACTCCTCCAAGGAATGCTCACTTGCGTCGGACTCCCTCACTTGAAGACTCTGACTATTCGTCCTCAGCTGCGACGGTGAATGCCAGAGTCATCGATGACCAAGATGATGCCACTTCACCACCTCCAACTTCAGCGCGTGTCGACACTGCACCAAGTTCTTCTACACCACCGGACCTCAACAACACGACCCTGCTGCTTCGCCTGCACCTCATGGGAACGAGTAGAAGTTCTATGTCTTCAAACCTTTTTGGTCCTTACTGACAAAAGGGGGAGAAGCATATGAGTTGATAGTCTTCAAGCGGGTCCATATGGGTGGTTGCTTTACTTTTTGCTACATTTGAAAAGTGCTTACAACTCTCGCTTTTGAAACATTTGGTTTGTTTTTGAGTTGTAACACTTAAACTTGATGGTCATCTGCTACTTTTTTGACACTATGTGATGCGATGATAAATTCCGCATGTGCGACGATAAATTCCGCACGAAGTCATTTGGCAGACGTCCATTTTCCATTATGCATGTCATTATCTTTGATATTATCTTTTCATGCATGATGAATTGTCTTCATAAGTAAAAGAGGAGCTCCGCAAGTACAACCTGCCATGTGCATTTGCATTCAAAAGCAAATACTTAGATGCACATCTTCAAGGGGAGCCTTCCTGCTACTTATGAAGACAATACTTAAATCCTTTACAATTTCACATACTTTTATCCCCGTTGAAAACTTCAACCAGTTTGTCATCAATCACCAAAAAGGGGGAGATTGTAAGTGCATATAGTGCCACCCCTAGTTGGTTTTGGAGTATTGATGACAAACCTGGTTGAGGGACTAATGTGTTTGTGAGAATTGCAGGATAACACAGGTAGTAGTCCCTCACTGATTCGGTTTACCTACCGGAGATGACCCCTAAAAATGTATGAAGACATTGAAGACAAAGGTGGTATGTGAAGGTATTCACATTGAAGTCTATGACAAGAGAAGACATTGTGTGAAGACTATGGAGCACGAAGACTTAGTAGTTTCATTGTTTCGTTTTCTTCTTTGTTGAGTCATAGGAACCACCGTACTGTTAAGTGGGGTCCAAGTGAACCAGTCAGAATGACTGAAGTGATGCTTAACCAAAATCCTATGTCTTCGAGCGAAGACAATGAGAGCAAATCTTATCCAGAGCTGGACAAGTCAGCTTTGCTTGTAGCTCAAGTAAAGTTGCCGTGTGTGTTTGAAATCTGATCGTTGGAACACGTGTCAGTTCCTTAGTGACCTAGGGTCATTTCGGACAAATCAGGTCGGGTTGCCTAGTGGCTATAAATAGCCCACCCCCTACACCATAAATTGGTTGGCTGCTCAGAGTTAGTGCACGGCTTTTGTCGCTTGAGAGCAACCCACCTCGAAGCCTTTGGGAGAGAAATCCTTGCGAGGACAAAGCCCTAAACACCCAGAGCCAAAGAGTGTTAGGCATCACTGAAGTCTTCCTGTCTGTGTGATCCGAAGACTTATTACACTTGAGGACTATGAATCCTCCAGCCGGTTAGGCGTCGCGTTCTGAGCATCCAAGAGTCATTGTGGATCGCCGGTGAACAAAGTTTGTGAAGGTTTGGAAGTCTACCTTGAAGACTTACCAGAGTAATTGGGCGAGGACTGGGTGTCCTTAGCTCAAGGGGAATAAGGTGAAGACGCGGTCTTCTGAGTTGAATCTCAGCCTCCCTAACTAGACGTACAGTTGTCAAGCCAACTGGAACTGGTCCAACAAATCATTGTCTTCAACGAGCCACTGGTTCTATCCTTCCCATCTCTTTACTTGCAGATTGGTCCTTGTGAAGTCATTGCCTGTTTGCATTATCTATTTGTCTTCACTATGTGACTGCTTGTTCTGATTGGCTTCATACTATCTTCCATCCTGATCCATACTGCCTAGCTGCTATTAGTCTTTGTGCTTTCACTTCATTGAATACTTGACTATGGCTTGGCTAGTGTAGTCTACCTTCCGCTGCATGTTAATAGGTTCATTTCTATCGTCTGTCTTCAAAACTTCCATGTTTTGAGGACTTTCATAAAAATCGCCTATTTACCCCCCTCTAGTCGATCACTAGCACTTTCATACACCCACCGGACAAGGCGATGAGGACACCAAGCGCCAAGGTCATGAAGAAGGAGAGCCAACGAAGCTACAACCATCGGACGACTGGTCAGGACCGGACGTCCGGAGCCTAAAGCCCCAGCCGAACCCCAGCGAGTGGACGTCCGGTCCGGACCGGACGACCGGTGTCACCGCACCTAAGCCAAATCAGAGGAAGACCGACGCCACTGGACGACCGGCCAACTCCAGAAATCCGGTGCCCATGCAACCGATCCAGAACCAGCGGAAGTCCGGAAGCCACCGGACGTCCGGACACCCATGAGCTACTGGACGACCGGTCTCCATCGGACGTCCGGAACCTGTCTGCGCATAGGATTCAGGCCCGAGGCCCATGTACCCCCTCACTTCGTCCCCATTTGTACTAACACTATAAATAGACCTCCTACTCCTCCTAGCCAGGGTTAGCGTTGTGATAGCTCATATTAGAGATAAAGCCTCGCTCATCCACATTGGATCAACTCCATGAGAGAGACTGTGGCCCCTCTATGGAGAAGATCCACATTGGATTCAAGAACTCCTCATGGAGAAGACAATCAAGACCTCCTCACGGAGAAGAACCGGTTACCTCATGTATCGTCCCTTGTTGATTGTGGATCTTGTATCTTCTTTTGTGTTCATGGATCTAGCACATGTGTGATCGTTCTTGTTGGTTTGAGTGATTCTCTCGTGTTTCCCCTCGTGTTCTTTGCGGGATCCGCTCCTTTCATGAAAGATCGGCCATATAGGGTTGCACCCTACATCAGGCTACCAACCGTATAGGGAGAACCGTACACAACTGATATCCATGACAATCGCTGAACCAACTCCACAGTGTTATCGACGGAGCCAACTGCATGATCTACCTATCCATGAAGGATTTTTCCTGCAAGAAAATCGAAGAACATGTAAGAAAATAATAGCCAAGCAATCTCAAAATTGCAAATATGCTAGATGGAATAAATCTTACAAGATGGGGTTCCCATAGAATGTCTTTACGGTCGCACTAGCCGCTACGAGCAAAGACAAATAAAAATAGCAATAACTAAACTTCTCTAAACAAAACCCAAGTCTAAACCCTAACTTAGGCTAGCTATATATTAAGAGCGGCCAGCCGCGGAACGCAGTGTACGAAGATCCAATAGTGCATGACTTCTGTTGACAAGATGTGTTGGCCCAACGTGGCTTACATACTGCTTGGATCCAAGTTGGCTCCTTTTCCTAATGCATGTACACAAGCATGGTTGGCTGGCTCCTTTTCCTGATGCATATACGTAAGCATAGCTGGACTCCAATTCTTTGACGGACGTGCCGCTCCACGTTGCATGCATGATAAACATTTGGCTTCTTCAAATAGCTATGCTTTTTCTTGACTTTCTTTATTGCCGTGGACAACATTTCTCCACTGATGCTGTACAAAATAAAGCATGGTGTCGTAATTTTGTCCTGAATAACAAAATAATTTATTGTATAATTTTTTAATTGAGATCACAAATATATCATGTAATATTTGTAGATGTAGCTATGGCGTCTATGTCCACATCATCAAGCATCAGCGATTGCTTAAAAACACCAACCCGAGGCATACAAGGTACAATAGCAAGATCGTCTGTCTGTGTTATTCACCGCTCAATTACCTATACAACACTGAGCGCAAGCCTATGCCTCGCACTTAAGGGAATGATAGAAAATGATTGGGGTTTTGAGAAGTCAAAAATAAAAAAAGTCTTGCATCAACGCAGCAAACCACTAGGCAAGGGAGAAGGCCTTATGATCGATGCCAACGTAAGGAGTAGTGATCGCCATGCAACTAGGATGCACATAGATCTATCAATATAAGGCTCTCCTATGGAATAAGAGGGGGTGCGTAATGGCTAACTATATTAATGCACACTCCCCTAAGGCAACTAGTAAAACAGGGGGATGGAGCAGACCTCCTATGGGTTTTGTGAAGCTTAATGTTGACACCTCTTTGTTCACTTGGACCCCACTTAGTAGTTCGGTGGTTCCTATGACTCAAGAAGGAAGAAAATGTAACTACGTAAGAAATTATGTCTTCACACTCCAATGTCTTCAAGCGAATGCACACGTCATTATCTTCTACGTGTATGTCTTCACGAACCACCATTGTCTTCAATGTCTTCATACATTATTAGGGGTCATCTCTGGTAGGTAAACCGAATCGATGAGGGACTTCTACCTGTGTTATCCTAAAAGGTGTGTAGACATAGAGTGCCTAAGCGTTCCCATGCGGTGTTGGTGAAGATGTTGGGGCAGCTGGGTCGACGGTGGAGTTGGGTGGTGCAGACGGGCCTGATGCAGTGAAGCCATAGCTAGTTAAGTGGCGTCGTCCTCTTCATCAATGACTCGTACACCAATAGTTGGAGCCAAAGATGAGTACTCAGAATCTTCAACTGAAGGTGTTGGACGCTAGCTTGCTGACTGTGGAGGCGTGGAGTCAAACTTGAATTTCTCCGTGAAGCCATCTGCTTGAAGATCATCTTCAAAAGATAGCAGTGTGAGGCTCTTCCAGGCATGCCGACAGGCTTCATGAGCAAAAAATGAGTTCTTGGTGGTCAGGTTGTGTATGTGATTGACATCAACAAGGACACTTTGCATCTAGCGCTTCATCCAGTCATGATGCCTATCCTGCTTCTGATGAAGTGAAACAAGAAGCTCATGGTCATTCAGCACACGAGCACGCTTTTGAGGCCTTTGGGATACTGTGCTGGCTGTTGCATCAGTGTTGGCACGATGCGGTAGCCTGAGCTGACCAACAAGAGGACTAGCAGAAAAAGGTGGATTCGGCACATGGACACCTTCAAGTGGTTGTGTGAAGCTTTGGAAGGTAGCATTGTATTCACGAACAGGTTCCTTGGCAGGCTCAGGATACATAGCTTCATGAGACATATCCACTTTAGGCAAAAAGATGACATGGTTGTGCGCCGAGGCTTGATAATTTATAGTGGAGTGAAGCTTGATGAGTTGCATGACCCTGCTACCTCTTGAGCACTGCGTTGGTTTTCCCCGAAGAGGAAGGGATGATGCAGCAAAGTAGCGTAAGTATTTTCCTTAGTTTTTGAGAACCAAGGTATCAATCCAGTAGGAGGCTACGCGCGAGTCCCTCGTACCTGCACAAAACAAATAAATCCTCGCAACCAACGCAAATAGGGGTTGTCAATCCCTATAAGGCCACTTACGAGAGTGAGGTCTGATAGATATGATAAAGATAATTTTTTGGTATTTTATGATAAAGATGCAAAGTAAAATAAAGGCAAAGTAAATAACAAAGGAAATAACTAAGTAGTAGGAGATTAGTATGATAAAGATAGACCCGAGGGCCATAGGTTTCACTAGTGGCTTCTCTCGAGAGCATAAGTATTCTACGGTGGGTGAACAAATTACTGTTGAGCAATTGACAGAATTGAGCATAGTTATGAGAATTTCTAGGTATGATCATGTATATAGGCATCACGTCCGAGACAAGTAGACCGACTCCTTCCTGCATCTACTACTATTACTCCACTCATCGACCGCTATCCAGCATGCATCGAGAGTATTAAGTTAAAAACAGAGTAACGCCTTAAGCAAGATGACATGATGTAGAGGCATAGACTCATGCAATATGAAGAAAACCCCATCTTGTTATCCTCGGTGGCAACAATACAATACATGCCTTGCTGCCCTACTGTCACTGGGAAAGGAGACCACAAGATTGAATCCAAAGCTAAGCACTTCTCCCATTGCAAGAAAGATCAATCTAGTAGGCCAAACCAAACTGATAATTCGAAGAGACTTGCAAAGATAACCAATCATACATAAAAGAATTCAGAGAAGATTCAAATATTATTCATAGATAGACTTGATCATAAACCCACAATTCATCGGTCTCAACAAACACACCGCAAAAGAAGATTACATCGAATAGTTCTCCACAAGAGAGGGGGAGAACATCGCATTGAGATCCAAAAAGAGAGAAGAAGCCATCTAGCTACTAACTATGGACCCGTAGGTCTGAAGTAAACTACTCACACTTCATCGGAGGGCTATGGTGTTGATGTAGAAGCCCTCCGTTTGACGTAGGGTTCAAGTCTCCCGGGTCTTGTTTGTTGACAAAATCACGTTCCCGAAGGTTTCATTCCGTTTGGACTCCGTTTGATATTCCTTTTCTTCGAAACCCTAAAACAGGCAAAAAATAACAATTCTGGGCTGGGCCTCCGGTTAATAGGTTAGTCCCAAAAATAATATAAAAGTGGATAATAAAGCCCAATAATGTCCAAAACAATAGATAATATAGCATGGAGCAATCAAAAATTATAGAAACGTTGGAGACGTATCAGACCCTGATGACCCACAAGTATATGGGATCAATTGTAGCCTTTTCGATAAGTAAGAGTGTCGAACCCAACGAGGAGTAGAAGGAAATGACAAGTGGTTTTCAGCAAGGTAATGTGTGCAAGTGCTGAACTTATAAGTAACAGAGTAGTCCAATAGAAAGATAATTCGTAATGAGCAAGTAACTATAATAGTAACAAAAGTGCAGCAACGTAGCCCAATCCTTTTTGGGCAAAGGACAAGCCAAACGGTCTCTTATAATAAGCAAAGCGTTCTTGAGGATACACGGGAATTTCATCTTGATTTGATTCATGTTCGCTACTTTGATAATTTGATATGTGGGTGGACCGGTGCTTAGGTGCTGTTCTTACTTGAAGAAACCTCCTACTTATGATTAACCCCCTCGCAAGCATCCACAACTACGAGAAAAGTATTAAGAATAAATTCTAACCATAACATTAAACTTTTGGATCCAATCGGTCCCTTATGGAATAGTGCATAAACT
This sequence comes from Triticum dicoccoides, assembly GCF_002162155.2. Lineage (NCBI taxonomy): Eukaryota > Viridiplantae > Streptophyta > Magnoliopsida > Poales > Poaceae > Triticum > Triticum dicoccoides. The sequence continues at coordinate 282,752,544 of NC_041390.1, forward strand.
AGGGTTTAAGCTTCTGTCACTCTCGCAACCCATCATCTAATTACTACTCCACAATGCATTCCCTTAGGCCCAAATATGGTGAAGTTTCATGTTGTCAATGTTCACATGACACCACTAAGGGAATCACAACATACATACTATCAAAATATCAAACACATATCAAGTTCACATGATTACTTGCAACACGATTTCTCCCGTGACCTCAAGAACAAAAGTAACTACTCACAAATGATAATCATGCTCAAGATCAGAGGGGTATTAAATAGCATGTTGGATCTAAGCATATAATCTTCCACCAATTAAACCATATAGCAATTAACTACAAGACGTAATCAATACTACTAGTCACCCACAAGCAGCAATCTATAGTTCCAGTACACAGATTGAACACAAGAGATGAACTAGGGTTTGAGAGGAGATGGTGCTGTTGAAGATGTTGATGGAGATTTCCCTCCCCAAGATGCGAGAGTTGTTTGTGATGATGATGACGATGATTTCCCCCTCCGGGAGGGAAGTTCCCAGACGTAATCGCTCCGCCGGAGGGCAAAAGTGCTCCTGCCCAAGTTCCGCCTCGAGACGATGGAGCTCTGTCCCGAAATTCCTCTCCTTATTTTTCTAGGTAAAAATGACTTATATACCAGAAGATGGGCACCGGAGGTGGGACGGGCTGAGCACAACCCACCAGGGCGCGCCTAGGGGTCAGGCGCACCCTGGTGTCTTGTGCTCACTAGGTGGCCCCCCTCCGGTGGTTATTTGCTCCAGCATTTCTTATTTATTCCATAAAAAGTCCTCGTGAAGTTTCAGCTTGTTTGGAGTTGTGCAGAATAGGTGGCCTGACGTAGCTTTTCTAGGTCCAGATTTTTAGCTGCCGGAATTCTCCCTCTTTGTGTGTACCTTGCATATTATGAGAGAAAATGCATTAGAATTACTCCAAAAAACATTATTATGCATAAAAACATCATAAACAATAGTAGGTAAACATGATGCAAAATGGACGTATCAACTCCCCCAAGCTTAGACCTTGCTTCTCCTCAAGCGAAAACCGAAATAAAAAAACATGTCCACATGCTTAGAGAGAGATGTGTCGATAAAAACAAAATACGGACATAGAAGCATCATGTGCATTATTATAACAACAACAAACTTTAACATAACACTTTTATCATAGAACTTTATCATAGACTTCTGATGAATAAGTAATAATTCATCACACTATCGAAGTATAAAGCATAAACTCTGTGTGCAACTATAATTCATCATCTTTTCAGGAAGGGTCATGTATCGAAGCCTTTAGGAAAGTCCACATACTCAACCATCATATAGTCTTCTATGATTGCTAACCCGCATACACATGAGCAAAACGTTTCAATTGGACACATAGAAAGGTAGGGGCTTATAGTTTCGCCTCCCAATGTATTCACCTCAAGGGTGATGTCAACAATAATAACTCATGCTACCCATATTCAACTGGACATATGTACCTAGATCTTTCCTCACCACATGATTCTTGCCAAAGGAGAAAAATAAAAAGGAAATGAGAGAAAAACTTTGACTCTTACATAAAAGTAATACATAAAAGTAAAAGATAGGCCCTTCACAGAGGGAAGCATAGGTTGCCATGCGCTTATTTGTTTGTATGCTCAACCCCCTTGTGATAGCAACCTTTATTACGCAGTCTGTCGCTTTTATTACTTTGCCATCACAAGTTCGTACAACACTCAATTTTCTCTTACACTAAATGATCTAACACTTTTAGAAGCAATTTTTATTGCCTTTTTGCACCAATGACAACTTACTTGAGGGATCTTGCTCAATCCCTAGGAAGGTATGGTGGACTCTTGAAATTAAGATTTGGGTTTAAGGGTTTTGGATGCACAAGTAGTATCTCTACTTGGTGCCAAATTTTTGGCTAGCAAAGATAGGGACAAGCACCACATGTTGAAGGATCTATGACAATATAATTTCTATGTGAATATGAACAAACATAAATCATTACGTTGTCTTCCTTGTCCAACGTCAACAATTTTGGCATATAATATTTTGATGGGGGCTCACAATCACAAAATATTTCCACGATTGTGTATTTATATGTGAATCTTCTCTTCCCTTATTAATTATTTGATGACTTGCATCATTGACCAATGCTATGTTTGTCAATCTCTAATAAAATTTTCTACTTATACTTTTCCTTATGTGGTGTCATAACCTACCATAATATTAGCATATGATCTTTTTCATTTATTTCCTTTCTTTTTATTGAAGCAAGAAAGTAAAGAAAGCAAAAACTCAAACTAAACTTTATCATATATCTCGCACACGATTACAAGGATAGATCACTAAGCAAACTCTCGAAAAGAAAGGATCGAACTAAACTTTTATTCATCTAAAGCAAAAGATAACTATGGATTGAACTAAAATAAGTAAAGGAGAAAGATAGTGGGGATGATACGATACCGGGGCACCTCCCTCAAGCTTGGCGGAAGCCAAGGGGAGTGCCCATACCCGATACTCAGTTTTTCTTTTGGTGATGAAGAAGAAGGTGGTGGTGATGAAGTACATATCTTGTCCTCGGGTTTCCATGGAAGAGGTCCACCATCATAAGAGGAGGAATGAGTATCACGGGTCCTACAACTGGCAGCCAAACGTATACCTTTAAACCTCGCCTCATATTCAAAGACTTGGTTTTGGAGATTGTAGATCTAGCTTTGGAGGAAGTTGATTTGCTCGTTGAGGGTGAAGACGATGTCCTTCATGGACTTGCCATCCACCTTGAGATCACGGGTGATGTTCGTGATCATGAGGTGATTGGCATTAAGTCCACGCTCCACCATCCCCTTGCACCAAAAGACCTCATGCTCCATAACTTCAAGCATGTGGCCTCTATGGTTCCCTTCCTCTTGGGACCTTGCACATCGCGGATGTGAAGCACCCCCTCATGCATCTCGATGACCTGAGGGTGCTGCACCACCTTCCGCAAATATGGGTTGATGAAGTTCTTGAAGAACTTGTCCTTGGAGGATCTTGAAGCGGCCATGGTAGATGGGATCTGACAGAAAACAACAAGGAAAAGAAAATAGAAGATTTCTCCGTGATACGATGGCCAATAGGTTCGGGGGGTATATAAAGATTTTTTTATCTTGGGAAACAAGCAAACGGTAGAAAAACGGAGTCCGGAAGGTACCCGAGGTGGGCACAACCCACCTGGGCGCGCCTAGCTCTTGTGCCCACCAGGGTTACTTTCCCAGTAGTTTCTTATTTTCCTATTTTTTGTTATATTCCCAAACTGAGAAAAAAATATTTTTGCAGATTTTTCGGAGTCCGTTTACTTACGGTATCATGTATCTCCTCTTTTTCACAATTCTGGAGTGTTCCAGAAGGTCTCTTTTATCTGTTCTTCCAGTGTCAAAGTTTGGATAATATTGCTTTCAACATTAATGGGCGTACCTGAGATATAATGTTTTATTATTTGCTCATTAACAACCTTCGGGTTAGTGCCTTCAGCATTATTTATTTTGATAGCTCCAGACCGATAAACCTCCTCGATAACATAGGGTCCTTCCCATTTGGAGAGGAGTTTTCCTGCAAAGAATCTAAAATGAGAGTTGTACAAAAGAACATATTCTCCAACTTTGAAGTCAGCTTTTGGATTCTTTTATCATGCCATCTTTTAACCTTTTCTTAAAATAACTTGGCATTTTCGTAAGCTTGGGTTCTCCATTCATCTAATGAGCTAATATCAAGTAACCTCTTTTCACCGGAAAGTTTGAAATCATACTTGAGTTCTTTGATTGCCCAATATGCTTTATGTTCTAACTCAAGAGGCAAATGACAAGCTTTTCCATAAACCATTTTATAAGGAGTCATACCCATAGGATTTTTATATGCTATTCTATAAGCCCAAAGTACATTATCTAATTTCTTAGTCCAATTCTTCCGGGACCTATTGCCAGTCTTTTGTAAAATTAATTTTATTTCTCTATTGCTAAGTTCAACTTGACCACTAGATTGTGGATGATAGTGTGATGCAATTCTATGGTTAACATCATACTTGGAAAGCATTTTACGGAAAGCACCATGAATAAAATGTGAACCACCATCAGTCATTAAATATCTAGGGACTCCAAACCTTGGGAAAATAACTTCCTTAAGCATTTTAATAGAGGTGTTGTGATCAGCACTACTAGTTGGAATAGCTTCTACCCACTTAGTAACATAATCAACAACAACCAAAATATGTGTAAACCCATTAGAGGAAGGAAAAGGTCCCATATAATCAAAACCCCAAACATCAAATGGTTCGACAACAAGTGAATAATTCATAGGCATTTCTTGATGCTTACCGATATTACCTATTCTTTGGCATTCATCACAAGATAAGACGAACTTACGAGCATCCTTGAAAAGAGTAGGCCAATAAAACCCAGACTGCAATACCTTGTGAGCAGTTCTGTCTTCCGCATGATGTCCTCCATAAGCTTCAGAGTGACATTTCCGTAGGATTTGTCCCTGTTCATGCTCAGGTACACAACATCTAACAATACCATCTACTCCTTCTTTATAAATGATGAGGACATCAATACCATTGTTACACCCACAGCCCCTGCTGCTATACATACTGGACAAATTACTAGAGCTCGCGCACGCCAATTGAATTATCAGGTACTTTTGTTTCTTGGTAACGATTCTAATGTTCATGGGAATATGATGCTGCCTAAATTGGATACATTTGTCTTGCTTACAAATGAAGGGCCTAGCTTGGACAAGAAAGATGAACCTTGGAACAAGTTCAAGCGTGGAGATGATGGCATGCGCAAGGGGATCCAGAACGGAGTTACAAGTGATGATTTCAGGACTTTGAAGCCACCATAAGGAGTGCATGAAGCCTTGGACGAAATATACAAGATGCCACTTCATAAATTTCATCCAGAGGCTATTTTAGGTGTTGCGTCACCTTATTATTGGGCCAGGCCCATGTATTTTCGAAATACTTAAGTATAGGCTATTTTTAGAGTCCGTATGTGTGGGGAAACAAGAGTTAGGGTTGGTTTCGGACCCCTCCTCCAAGGGCCACGAAATTCCCCCCTCTTCCTCCATATATACAGCCCTTAGGGCGTCATTTAGACTTTGGGTTTTGTTTAGATTAAAAGTTCGCCATAGCTGCAACTTCGCGTACTTCGTTTGTGTCCAACGACCAGACCAAGACGTCATAGAACCCCACCTTGATCAATAAAGCTTTCATCTTATATTCGCAATATCCAGATTGCAATCTCAGTTTCTTGCTTGTTCTTCGTTTGCTCGCAGGAAACAGACCCTCGTGGTCAGGTTGATCGTGCTCCGGCGTGGTCAATAACCCTCGAAAGTTGGTTTAGCGATTGCTAAGGCGCGACGTCTCGCACGTTCGTAGTCGGATCGTCAAGGTCGACCCCCACAGAAAACGATAGCCACCATCTCATCGAAACATCGGGACACCTTTGCCTCTATCAAGTGGTATCAGATTTCCAGGTTGCTTGGTGAGATTTTACAGTTTTTCGTAGTTTAGATCGAGTCTGTTCTTCATACCTATAGTCCACGAAAAATCCAAAAAAATTTAGGGTTAGTTCATCCTATCCGAACCAACCTGAGGCCTTGCATAATCTTTTCTGTATTTGCTTTGTTGAATTTGCGGTTGCATCGTCGTGTCAAGTTGCTGGTCTTAGCGTCTAGTCCTTTAGAGTTTCGAGTTCTGTTCACAGGTTATCACGTCGCCGCTGCCATATACCACCACCACACCAACTTCCATCATCGCCGCCATATTCTCCACCACATATTCACCACCAATCCGAGTCCATATACACCACCACATATCCGCTGCCATCACGCTCCGAGTTCACCTGTAACATATATCTACCACCAGTCCAATTTCCACCTGATTCATCGCCGCCATCAGTCCGAGATTCCACCAGATTCATCTCCGCCACCTGTCCTAGTCCGAGTCCAGTAATTGTTGCTTTATTTTTGATTTCCAGATCACGCGATACTCCGAGTCGTGACAGAGTAGGACTCCCCAACTTTCGGGCCATCCGCAGAAGAAAAATAGTTCCAAACTAAAAAAAACTAAGTCTGGAAAATTCTGGATAGGCAGTTTTTAGGACATTTGTAGACTATTTCAAAAAATATTTGTTGCGGAGCAAAAAAAAGAGGAAAAAAAGTGAAAAAAGTGAAAAAAAAGAAAAACTAAATTCAGAGTGTGCTCCTCCCTTGTTTACGTGCAACGCCGTGATTTTGTTAGCGTTCTAGGCTCGCGTCTCTTCTACGGTCTAGCCTAGGACCAGCACAGTACCGTCGTTGAGCGTTTATTCAACTTCGCATATCTGAATTGATTATTGCTGACCCCTTTTGCTACCATATTATAAGCCTTCCCAGCTCCACATACATCTACGTCGTGCGTTTGACTCTCCCTGGTAATCGCTCTATCCAAGCTTTGAGACTTTTGACTACAACGGTTGCTGATCACCGCCTGCTGCTTGGTAAGAACTGGTAAGAATTTGAGATTCGCTTGACGGATTTGTGACTGTCCACCACTTACTAGTAGTCTGTAGGATCATATTCTTGTGTGTTTCTATTGCTGCTAACCATGGCAGGATCACAAGCCAACGAGACTGACTGGGAGAACATGACGAACAAAGAGTTACATGATAAGTTTCAGCAAATGATGAGTGGACAGGTGGAAGATGTGCTAAACATATTTGAAGAGGCCATGGAGAAGATAGATGGCATTGAGAAGGCGTTCAAAACAAAGCTCGATAACAAGTTTAATGAATTGCTCGCGCGTCTTCCACCGCCCGCTGCACCTGTCGCACCTCTACAACCACAACAACATCGTCTTCCAAATCAAGTGGGACGAGCACAACGTGTTCCCATTGAGCCTGGTCAAACTTCTGGTGCTGCTATACCTACTGTTGGTGCTTCTGTCGCTCCTGCTGCTACTGCAGAGGTGGAGGACCATTACGAGGATGAGGTTGATCAAAATCAGAACTACGTGCAACCACCAGCACCACCACCACCAGGTCGTCCTCATGCATATCATCGCAACAGTAGGGCTGCACCACCACCTGAGGTACATGACCATCTTCCTAAACTAAAATTGAATATTCCACCATTTGAGGGTAGATATGTTCCTGATATATATCTTACTTGGGAGTTAGAAACTGAACAACGATTGACATGTTTACAATATCCTGAGGAGAGACGTGTTCCTGCTGCTGTTTGTGCTTTCACTAGCTTTGCATGTGTTTAGTGGTCTGAACATTGTAGATTATATCCTATTCCAGCTACTTGGGCTGCTTTGAAAACTGCTATGCGTACTCGTTGGGTTCCACCATATTATCAACGTGAATTACTTCAAAAATTGCAGCGCTTAAGACAAGGAAAACATTCCGTAGAAGAATATTATCAGGAATTACAAACTGGCATGATTAGATGTGGTATTGTTGAGGAGAATGAAGCTATGCTTGCATGTTTTATGGGTGGATTAAATAGAGAGATTCAGACCATTCTAGAGTATAAGGAGTATACTAATATCACTCGTTTATTCCATCTTGCTTGTAAAACTGAACGTGAAGTGCAGGATCGACAGGCATTGGCGTGCACTAACTTTTCTGCAGGTCGATCTTCATCATGGACACCACGTGCATCCTCTACTTCCACTCCACCAACACCTCCATCAGGTGCCACCTCCAGCCGTGATACAAGAAAGCAGGCACAACAACCACTATCTGCCAAGAGCACACCCGCCGGACCTGCGAAGAGCTCTTCTTCTTCCATGGCATCAACAGGGCACACAAGTGATATTATTTGTCGTCGTTGTAAGGGAAGAGGACATTTTGCGAGAGAATGCCAATCTCAGCGTGTGATGATTGTTACTGAGGATGGTGGGTATGAGTCCGCTAGTGACTATGATGAGGCGACTTTGGTTCTTATTACACATGAAGAACACGGAGGAGAGGATTCTGATCATGAGACGCAATACATGGCTGCTGAAGATGCTGATAGGTATGAATGTTTAGTTGCTCAACGTGTTTTGAGTGTGCAGGTTACACAAGCTGAGCAAAATCAGAGGCATAATTTGTTCCATACAAAGGGAGTTGTTAAGGAACGTTCTATTCGCGTCATCATAGATGGAGGGAGCTGCAACAACTTGGCTAGCATGGAGATGGTGGAGAAGCTATCTCTCACCACAAGACCACATCCACATCCTTACTACATCCAATGGTTCAACAACAATGGCAAGGTTAAGGTAACACGTACTGTTCGTGTGCATTTTAGTATCTCTACATATGCTGATTATGTTGATTGTGATGTGGTACCTATGCAAGCATGTTCCTTATTACTTGGTAGACCATGGCAATTTGATAAAAATTCTGTACACCATGGTAGAAACAATCAGTATACTCTTGTTCATAAGGATAAAAATATTACTTTGCTTCCTATGACTCCTGAATCCATTTTGAAAGATGATATTAATAGAGCTAATAAAGCAAAACAGGAGAAAAATAAGAGTCAAAATCAGATTGTGGCAAAAGAATTTGAGCAACAAATGAAACCTAATAATAAACCATCTAGTGTTGCTTCTGAAATTAAATTGAAAAGTGCATGTTTACTTGCCACAAAATCTGATATTGATGATCTAGATTTCAGCAAATCTGTTTGCTATGCTTTGGTGTGCAAAGAGGCATTATTTTCATTCGAGGACGTGCCTTCCTCTTTGCCTCCTGCTGTCAGTAACATTTTGCAGGAGTTCGCCGACGTCTTTCCAGAAGATGTGCCACCAGGATTACCACCTATTCGAGGGACTGAGCATCAAATTGACTTAATTCCCGATGCATCATTACCCAACCGTGCACCATACTGTACTAATCCAGAGGAGACGAAGGAGATTATGCGTCAAGTACAAGAACTGCTCGACAAAGGTTATATACGCGAATCCCTTAGTCCTTGTTCTGTTCCTATCATTTTAGTGCCGAAAAAGGATGGTACGTCGCGTATGTGCGTTGATTGTAGAGGCATTAATAATATTACTATTCGCTATCGTCATCCTATTCCTAGGCTAGATGATATGCTTGATGAATTAAGTGGCTCTACAATATTCTCCAAAGTTGATTTGCATAGTGGAAACCATCAAATTCATATGAAATTGGGAGATGAATGGAAAACAACATTTAAAACTAAGTTTGGATTATATGAGTGGTTAGTCATGCCTTTTGGGTTAACTAATGCACCTAGTACTTTCATGAGGTTAATGAACGAAGTTTTACGTGCTTTCATTGGACGATTTGTGGTAGTTTACTTTGATGACATATTGATTTATAGCAAATCTTTGGAGGAACATTTGGAACATTTACATGCTATTTTTATTGCTCTACGTGATGCACGTTTGTTTGGTAACCTTGGAAAGTGCACCTTTTGCATAGACCGAGTATCTTTTCTTGGCTATGTTGTTATTCCACAGGGAATTGAAATTGATAAAGCCAAGATTGAAGCTATTGAGAGTTGGCCGCAACCCAAAACGGTCACACAAGTGAGGAGTTTCCTTGGCCTCGCTGGTTTCTATAGGCGTTTTGTGAGAGATTTCAGCACCATTGCTGCACCTCTCAACGAGCTTACAAAGAAGGATGTGCCTTTTGTTTGGGGTACCGCACAGGAAGAAGCCTTCACGGTATTGAAAGATAAGTTGACACATGCTCCTTTACTCCAACTTCCTGATTTTAATAAGACTTTTGAGCTTGAATGTGATGCTAGTGGAATTGGATTAGGAGGTGTGTTATTACAAGATGGCAAACCTGTTGCATACTTTTCTGAAAAATTGAGTGGGCCTAGTCTGAACTATTCTACTTATGATAAATAATTATATGCTCTTGTTCGGACCTTAGAAACATGGCAACATTATTTATGGCCCAAGAAATTTGTTATACATTCTGATCATGAATCATTGAAACACATTAAAAGTCAAGCAAAACTAAACCGTAGACATGCTAAATGGGTTGAATTCACTGAGACTTTCCCTTATGTCATTAAACACAAGAAGGGCAAAGAAAATGTTATTGCTGATGCATTGTCTCGTCGTTATACTATGCTTTCACAACTTGACTTTAAAATATTTGGTTTGGAGACCATCAAAGATCAATATATGCATGATGCTGAATTTAAAGATGTATTGCAGAATTGTAAGGAAGGGAGAACTTGGAACAAGTTTGTTCTTAATGATGGATTTGTGTTTCGTGCTAACAAGCTATGCATTCCAGCTAGCTCCGTACCTTGATCAATAAAGCTTTCATCTTATATTCACAATATCCAGATTGCAATCTCAGTTTCTTGCTTATTCTTCGTTTGCTCGCAGGAAACAGACCCTCGTGGTCAGGTTGATCGTGCTCCGGCGTGGTCAATAACCCTCGGAAGTTTGTTTAGCAATTGCTAAGGCGCGACATCTTGCACGTTTGTAGTCGGATCATCAAGGTTGACTCCCACAGAAAACGATAGCCACCATCTCATCGAAACATAGGGAGACCTTCGCCTCTATCAATAAAGATGCGGGTCATCCCAAAAGTAATGTCTTAAATCATAGAAGAATTTTTTTTCTTTTGTTGGTATGTAAAGCTAGGTGGTACATATGTAGCAACAATGTAATAGCATATTCAGCATACCAAGGAGTGTTATGAAAAACATTTATTGCAGCTAACTGCTCATCAGGAAAACTGTCATCAATAGGTAGTGGGTCATCAAGAATATGTTCAAGCCTAGACAAGTTATCAGCTACGGGGTTCTCTTATCCTTTTCTATCAGTGATATGTAGATCAAATTCTTGTAGCAAGAGAACCCATCGAATAAGTCTAGGTTTAGCATCTTTCTTTTCTGTAAGATATTTTATCGCAGCATGGTCGGTGTGAACAATTAATTTTGAATCAACAATGTAAGATCTAAATTTATCACAAGCAAACACCACTCTAGAGATTCTTTTTCAGTAGTAGCATAATTTCTTTGAGCACTGTCTAGAGTTTTACTAGCATAATGAATAGCATTTAGTTTCTTATTAACTCTTTGTCCTAGAACAGCACCAACAACATAATCACTAGCATCACCTATAATTTCAAAGGGAAAATTCCAATCTAGTGGTTGAACAATAGGTGCAGAAATTAAGGCTTTCTTGAGTGTTCAAAGGTTTCTAAACAATCATCATCAAAAACAAAAGTAACATCCTTTTGCAAAAGATTTGTAAGGGACCTAGAAATTTTAGAAAAGTCTTTGATAAATCTTCCATAGAAACCAACATGACCTAGGAAACTACGAATACCTTTGATATCTTTAGGACATGGCATTTTCTCAATTGCATCAACCTTAGCTTTGTCAACCTCAATACCTCTTTCAGAAATTTTATGGCCCAAAAAAATACCTTCATTAACCATAAAGTGGCAGTTCTCCCAATCCAGGACAAGATTTGTTTGCTCGCATCTCTGCAAAACTTGATCAAGATTGCTTAAACAATCATTAAAAGACTTCCCATAAACATAAAAGTCATCCATGAAAACCTCAACAATCTTTTCACAGAAGTCTGAGAATATAGCAGTTATTCATCTTTGAAAGGTAGCAGGTGCATTGCATAATCCAAAAGGCATACGTCTATAAGCATAAGTTCCAAAGGGACAGGTAAAAGTGGTCTTTTCTTGATCAGGTTGAGAAACAGGTATTTGTGAAAAACCAGAATATCCATCAAGGAAACAAAAATGTGTGTGCCTAGATAATCTTTCTAGCATTTCATCAATAAAAGGCATAGGATAATGATCTTTTCTAGTAGCTTTGTTTAATTTTCTAAAATTAATTACCATTCTATAGTCTGTAACAATTCTTTGTGGAATAAGTTCATCTTTATCATTAGGAACAACAGTAGTTCCTCCTTTCTTAGAGACACAATCAACATGACTTACCCATCTACTATCAGCTATAGGATAGATTATACCTACTTCCAGAAGTTTTAATATTTCCATTCTTACCACTTCTTTCATTTCTGGATTCAACCAACGTTGGTGATCAACAACGGGTTTAGCATCAGGTTCCATATTAATCTTATGCTGACATAGAGTGGGACTAATGCCCTTTAAATCGTCAAGAGTATATCCAATAGCAGCTCGGTGCTTCCTTACAACTTTCAATAATCTTTCTTCTTCATGTTCTGAAAGATTAGCACTAATAATAACATGATATATCTTCTTCTCATCAAGATAAGCATATTTCAAAGTTTCTGGCAATTGTTTTAATTCAAACACAGGATCACCTTTAGGTGGAGGAGGACCTCCTAGAGTTTCACTAGGCAAATTGTGTTTAAGCATAGGATGTTGTTCAAAGAAAATCTTATCTATTTCATTTCTTTCACGCACGTGTAAATCATTTGCATGGTCTAGCAGATATTGTTCTAGTGGATCAGTAGAAGGCACAACAATAGAAGCAAGACCAATTATTTCATCCTTACTAGGCAATTCTTTTTTATGAGGTTTTCTACTAAACTTGGAAAAAATAAACTCATGAGACTCATCACCAAAACTAACACCGACAGTTTGTTTCTGACAATCTATTTTAGCATTAACGGTGTTCAAGAAAGGTCTACCAAAAATAATTGGACAAAAGTCTCCGTGGGGAACCAAGAACAAGAAGATCAGTAGGATATTTTATTTTCCCACACAAGACTTCAACATCTCTAACAATCCCAATTGGTGATATAGTGTTTCTATTAGCAAGTTTAATAGTAACATCTTTGTCTTCTATCTCTGCGGGTGCTATGTCATTCATAATTTCTTGATATAATAGCACCTATGTCACATAAACCATGATAACAGTGATCTCCTATTTTAACTGACACAACCGGCACACCAACAATGGGTCTACGACTATCTGTTTTATCGGGTTTAGCAATTTTTGCAGCTTCTTCGTAGAAGTAAATAGCATGCACATCTACATTTTATTCCAAGAGATCCTTAACCATAGAAACACTAGGTTCTACTTTGATTTGTTCATCAGGTTTAGGTGTTCTAATATAACTTTTGTTGACCACAGTTGAAACTTTAGCATGTTCCTTCATCCTAACAGGGAAAGGTGGTTTCTCAATATAAGCAGTAGGAACAACTGGATCAACATTATAAATAATAGTTTCCTCTTTAGCTAGTCTGTTTCTTTAATTTCTTCTTTAATAGGTGGGTGATATTTAAATCACTTCTCTTTAGGGAGATCAACATGAGTAGCAAATGATTCACAAAAGGAGGCTACTATCTCAGAGTCAAGTCCATATTTAGTGGTAAACTTCTGAAAAGCATCGGTATTCATAAAGATTTAACACAATCAAACTCAAGCTTAATACTTGACTCTTTACCTTCGTTGAGTTCCCAATCTTCATAGTTGTGCTTAATTCTTTCTGAAATATTCCACCCGAATTCAATAGTCTTCTTCATAAAAGAACCAGCACAAGACGTATCGAACATGGATTGATCATTACGAGAAAGTCGAGCATAAAAATTCCGAATGATAATTTCTCTTGAGAGCTCATGATTGGGGCATGAATATAACATTGACTTAAGCCTCCCCCAAGCTAGGGCAATAGTTTCACCTTCACGAGTCCAAAAATTATATATATAATTGAATAATTCTGATCATGATGAACTAGATGCATAGGATAAACTTTTGGTGAAATTCAAATTTCAATCGATTCCAATTCCACGATCCAATATCATCACATAGCCTATACCATGTAAATGATATTCCCCCCAAAGATAAAGGGAAAACCTTCTTCTTAACTTCATCTCCGGGTAAACCTGCAAGCTTAAACAATCCACAAATTTCATCCACATGTATCAAATGCATATCAGAATGCTTCGTTCCGTCTCCTACATATGGATTAGCTAGCAGTTGCTCTATCGTACCCAAAGGAATTTCATATTCAATATTTTCAGTAGGTGCGGTAGGTTGAGGATTAAATAATTGTGGTTCCATTCCAGGTGAAGATACCCCGTACAAACCCCTCAAAGGATTGTTTTCCATAGTAACAAGTGACAATAAATTTCAGCACATAGTAATAATTTTTCCTTACCAAGAGCGCTTCACTCCCCGACAATGGCGCCAAAAAATATCCTTGATGACCCACAAGTATATGGGATCAATTGTAGCCTTTTCCATAAGTAGGAGTGTCTAACCCAACGAGGAGCAGAAGGAAATGACAAGTGGTTTTCAGCAAGGTAATGTCTGCAACTGCTGAAATTATAAGTAACAGAGTAGTTTGATAGCAAGATAATTTGTAACGAGCAAGTAACGGTACTAGTAAAAAAAGTGCAGAAAGGTAGCCCAATCCTTTTGGGGCAAAGGACAGGACAAAACGGTCTCTTATAATAAGCAAAGCATTCTTGAGGATACGTGGGAATTTCATCTCATCACTTTCATCATGTGGATTCGATTGGTGTTTGCTACTTTGATAATTTGATATGTGGGTGGACAGGTGCTTAGGTGTTGTTCTTACATGAACAAGCCCCCTACTTATGATTAACCCCCTCACAAGCATCCGCAACTACGAGAAAAGTATTAAGAATAAATTCTAACGATAGCATTAAACTTTTGGATCCAACCGGTCCCTTACAGAATAGTGCATAAACTAGGGTTTAAGCTTGTATCACTCTCGCAACCCATCATCTAATTACTACTGCACAATGCATTCCCTTAGGCCCAAATATGGTGAAGTGTCATGTAGTCGATGTTCACATGACACCACTAAGGGAATCACAACATACATACTATCAAAATATCGAACACATATCAAGTTCACATGATTACTTGCAACACGATTTCTCCCGTGACCTCAAGAACAAAAGTAACTACTCACAAATGATAATCATGCTCAAGATCAGAGGGATATTAAATATCATGTTGGATCTAAACATATAATCTTCCACCAAATAAACCATATTGTAATTAACTAGAAGACATAATCAACACTACTAGTCACCCATAAGCACCAATCTATAGTTCCAGTAGACAGATTGAACACAAGAGATGAACTACTTAATGTGTTGCTTGCACCTTGACATATTGCACACATGCTAGAGATTTTTCTTTGACTTATCATTGCCAAATTTCCATGCCTCATGACATATATACCTAGTGTGTTGCATCCAATTCTTGGATTACTTGCTCCTATAATATGCTTGGTTTCAACAATGTCATCACTTCAGATATGCCATGCCCCATTGATCCCTACATGCTTGACTTGATTACCTCACACATGATGAACAATTGCCCTTTCTAGTTGAGTGCCACACTATCTTCACTACACCCTATGCCCGTTATGCTTGGATTGTCTTGCACTTGACCCATGTGTTTAGACACTTCATTTATTTTGGTGTTATGAATGATTCTTATACCTACCATCGACCATTTGTCGAGCGCTTTATGCATGATTGCTATGACCATGAGGTAGATGTAGATTCTTATTCTCTTGTCACACATATTTACATCACTACCTCACATTTACATGCTTATTTCCATGATGACCTTGATTGTGCTCAATTCAAATGCTTACATGCCATGTCACAATCCTTTGTCACACCTTATGCTATGCATGATGACGACACTTGTTCGGTGAATCACCACTTGAATGCTTGGTTTTGCACTAACGCTAACCACTTTTTCCAAGTGTTTGTTGTCCTAACTCCTTTTGTAGGAACCACACGACGGTGTGACATTGGAGAGTGATCACTATGACCTTCAAGATGATGACTACTTGGTGAACGTCCACTTCTACACGATGACACCATCTCTCTCCCATGGTGATTTGGTTTTCGCTCCAAGGTCGGATCTTTCCCAAGGGGGAGGGGATAATGCGGAGCATACTATAGACATCACCATGTCAAGAGCACGTTTGGCGAGTGACACATGCAACATCTACTTCACATATACAATGGTGAATCATCTCCTTTACACGTTTTCACTTGACCCCATTGAGGGTGGTATACTACTTGACACTCCTCTCGTGTGCATGCATAGGTATCATCCGGGAATCCGAACAAACTTTGGTCATCAAATCACATAACTCATAATACAAATCGTCATCGAACGTTAAGCGTGCGGACCCTACGTGTTCGAGAACTATGTAGACATGAACGAGACACATCCCCGGTCAATAACCAATAGCGGAACTTGGATGCTCATATTGGCCCTACATATTCTACGAATATCTTTATCGGTCAAACCGCATAATAACATACGTTCTTCCCTTTGTCATCGGTATGTTACTTGCCCGAGATTCGATCGTCGGTATCTTCATACCTAGTTCAATCTCGTCACCGGCAAGTCTCTTTACTCGTTCCGTAATGCATCATCCCGTAACCAACTCATTACTCACATTTCTTGCAAGGCTTATAGTGATGTGCATTACCAAGAGGGCCCAAAGATACCTCTCCGATACTCGGAGTGACAAATCCTAATCTCGATCTATGCCAACTCAACAAACACCGTCGAAGACACCTGTAGAGCACCTTTATAATCACCCAGTTACGTTGTGATGTTTGATAGCACCCAATGTGTTCCTCTGGTATTCGGGAGTTGCATAATCTCATAGTCAAAGGAACATGTATTAGTCATGAAGAAAGCAATAGCAATAAAACTAAATGATCATTATGCTAAGCTAACGGATGGGTCTTGTCCATCACATCATTCTCTAATGATGTGATCCCGTTCATCAAATGACAACACATGTATACGGTTAGGAAACTTAACCATCTTTGATTAACGAGCTAGTCTAGTAGAGGCATACTAGGGACACTCAGTTCTGTCTATGTATTCACACATGTACTAAGTTTCCGGTTAATACAATTCTAGCATGAATAATAAACATTTATCATGATATAAGGAAATATAAATAACAACTTTATTATTGTCTCTAGGGCATATTTCCTTCAGTCTCCCACTTGCACTAAGTCAATAATCTAGATTACATAGTAATGATTCTAACACCCATGGAGTCTTGGTGCTGATCATGTTTTGCTCGTGAGAGAGGCTTAGTCAACGGGTCTGCAACATTCAGATCCGTATGTATCTTGCAAATCTCTATGTCTCCCTCCTTGACTTGATCGCGGATGGAATTGAAGCGACTCTTGATGTGCTTGGTTCTCTTATGAAATCTGGATTCCTTTGCCAAGACAATTGCACTAGTATTGTCACAAAAGATTTTCATTGGACCCGATGCACTAGGTATTACACCTAGATCGGATATGAACTCCTTCATCCAGACTCCTTCATTTGTTGCTTCCGAAGCAGCTATGTACTCCGATTCACATGTAGATCCCGCCACGACGCTCTTCTTGGAATTGCACCAACTGACAAATCCACCATTCAATATAAATACGTATCCGGTTTGTGACTTCGAGTCATCCGGATCAGTGTCAAAGCTTGCATCGACGTAACCATTTACGAGGAGCTCTTTGTCACCTCCATAAACGAGAAACATATCCTTAGTCCTTTTCAGGTATTTCAGGATGTTCTTGACCGCTGTCCAGTGATCCACTCCTGGATTACTTTGGTACCTCCCTGCTAAACTAATAGCAAGGCACACATCAGGTCTGGTACACAACATTGCATACATGATAGATCCTATGGCTGAGGCATAGGGAATGACTTTCATTTTGTCTCTATCCTCTACAGTGGTCGGACATTGAGTCTGACTCAACTTCACACCTTGTAACACAGGCAAGAACCCTTTCTTTGACTGATCCATTTTTAACTTCTTCAAAACTTTACCAAGGTATGTGCTTTGTGAAAGTGCAATTAAGCGTCTTGATCTATCTCTATAGATCTTGATGCCCAATATATAAGCAACTTCA
Organism: Triticum dicoccoides; assembly: GCF_002162155.2. Lineage (NCBI taxonomy): Eukaryota > Viridiplantae > Streptophyta > Magnoliopsida > Poales > Poaceae > Triticum > Triticum dicoccoides. The sequence continues at coordinate 282,770,429 of NC_041390.1, forward strand.
CCGAGGTCTTTCATTGAAAAATTCTTATTCAAGTACCCTTTTATGCTATCCAAAAATTATGTATTATTTCCAATCAACAATATGTCATCTACATATAATATTAGAAATGCTACAGAGCTCCCACTCACTTTCTTGTAAATACATGCTTCTCCAAAAGTCTGTATAAAACCATATGCTTTGATCACACTATCAAAGCATATATTCCAACTCCGAGAGGCTTGGACCAGTCCATAAATGGATCGCTGGAGCTTGCACACTTTGTTAGCACCTTTAGGATCGACAAAACCTTCTGGTTGCATCATATACAACTCTTCTTTATGATATCCATTAAGGAATGCAGTTTTGACATCCATTTGCCAAATTTCATAATCATAAAATGCGGCAATTGCTACCATGATTCGGACAGACTTAAGCATCGCTATGGGTGAGAAGGTCTCATCATAGTCAACTCCTTGAACTTGTCAAAAACCTTTCGCAACAAGTCGAGCTTTATGGATAGTAACATTACCGTCAGCGTCAGTCTTCTTCTTGAAGATCCATTTATTCTCTATGGCTTGCCGATCATCGGGAAAGTCAATCGAAGTCCACACTTTGTTCTCATACATGGATCCCATTTCAGATTTCATGGCCTCAAGCCATTTCACGAAATCTGGGCTCGTCATCACTTCCTCATAGTTCGTAGGTTCGTCATGGTCAAGTAACATGACCTCCAAAACAGAATTACCGTACCACTCTAGTGCGGATCTTACTCTGGTTGACCTACGAGGTTCGGTAGTAACTTGATCAGAAGTTTCATTATCATTATCATTAGCTGCCTCACTGATTGGTGTAGGAATCACTGGAACTGATTTCTATGATGAAGTACTTTCCAATAAGGGAGCAGGTACAATTACCTCATCAAGTTCTACTTTCCTCCCACTCACTTATTTTGAGAGAAACTACTTCTCTAGAAAGGATCCATTCTTAGCAACGAACATCTTGCCTTCGGATCTGTGATACAAGATGTACCCAATAGTTTCCTTTGGGTATCCTATGAAGACACATTTCTCTGATTTGGGTTTGAGCTTATCAGGTTGAAGCTTTTTCACATAAGCATCACAACCCCAAACTTTAAGAAATGACAACTTGGACCACATACATCAGTATATATTATTTACAATAAGTTTGTTGCTCATACCATTGTTCTAGAGAATGGAGACTTAGTCATCTTGCCCATGAGGCATGGTTCGCAAGCATCAAGTGATTCCAAATGAAGGAAATATGCCCTAGAGACAATAATAAAGTTGTTATTTATATTTCCTTATATCATGATAAATGTTTATTATTCATTCTAGAATTGTATTAACCGGAAACTTAGTACATGTGTGAATACATAGACAAAACAGAGTGTCCCTAGTATTCCTCTACTTGACTAGCTCGTTAATCAAAGATGGTTAAGTTGACCATAGACATGTGTTGTCATTTGATGAGCAGGATCACATCATTACAGAATGATGTGATGGACAAGACCCACCCGTTAGCTTAGCATAATGATCATTCGGTTTTATTGCTACTGCTTTCTTCATGACTTATACATGTTCCTCTGACTATGAGATTATGCAACTCCCGAATACCGGAGGAACACCTTGTGGTCTATCAAACGTCACAATGTAACTGTGTGATTATAAAGATGCTCTACAGGTGTCTCCGATGGTGTTTGTTGAGTTGGCATAGATCGAGATTAGGATTTTTCACTCCGTCTATCAGAGAGTTATCTCTGGGCCCTCTCGGTAATGTACATCACAATAAGCCTTGCAAGCAATGTAGCTAATGAGTTAGTTATGGGATGTAGCATTACAAAACGAGTAAAGAGACTTGCTGGTAACAAGATTGAACTAGGTATTGAGATACCGACGATCGAACCTCGGGCAAGTAACATACCGATGACAAAGGGAACAACATATACTGTTACGCGGTTTGACCGATAAAGATCTTCGTAGAATATGTAGGAGCCAATATGAGCATCCAGATTCCGCTATTGGTTATTGACCGGAGATGTCTACATAGTTCTCGAACCCGTAGGGTCCGCACGCTTAACGTATGGTGATGATCGGAATTATGAGTTTATGTGTTTTGATGTACCAAGGATTGTTCGGAGTCCCGGATGAGATCAGGGACATGATGAGGAGTCTCAAAATGTTCGAGCGTAAAGATCGATATATTGGAAGGCTATATTCGGACATCGGAAAGGTTCTGAGTGGTTCGGGTATTTATCGGAGTACGGGAGAGTTACGGGAATTCGCCGGGGAGTATATGGACCTTATTGCGCTTTATGGGAGAGAGAGAGGGGCTGCCTAGGGCAGGCCGCGTGCCCCTCAAGGCCTAGTCCGAATTGGGCTAGGGGGAGGGGCGATGCCCCCTCCTTCCTTCTATTCTCTCCTCCCCTTCCTTCTCTCCTACTCCTACTACATGGAAGGGGGATCCTACTCCCGGTGGGAGTAGGACTCCCCAGGGCACGCCATAGTAGAGGGTCGGCCCTCCCCCTCCTCCACTCCTTTATATACGAGGGAGGGGGCACCCTATAGACACACACGTTGATCATTATTCTTTAGCCTCGTGCGGTGCCCCCCTCCACCATAATCCACCTCGGTCATATCATAGCAGTGCTTAGGCGAATCCCTGTTCCAGTAGCATCATCATCACCGTCATCATGCCGTCGTGCTAACGAAACTCTCCCTCGAAGCTCTACTGGATCATGAGTTCGCGGGACGTCACCGAGCTGAACATGTGCAGGTCGCGGAGGTGCCGTACCTTCGATGCTAGATCGGTTGATCGTGAAGACGTACGACTACATCAACCGCGTTGTCATAATGCTTCCGCTTATGGTCTACGAGGGTACGTAGACGATACTCTCCGCTCTCGTTGCTATGCATTACCATGATCTTGCATGTGCGTAGGATTTTTTTTTTGAAATTATCGCGTTCCCCAACAGTGGCATCCGAGCCAGGTCTATGCGTAGATGTTATATGCACAAGTAGAACACAAAGGACTTGTGGGCGTGGGTATATACATATTGCTTGCCGTCACTAGTTGATTCTTGATTTGGCGGTATTGTTGGATGAAGCGGCTCAGACCGACATTACGCGTATGCTTACGCGAGACTGGTTCTATCGACGTGCTTCGGTACACAGGTGGCTAGTGGGTGTCTGTTTCTCCAACTGTAGTTGAATCGGATTCAATGAACATGGTTCTTTCTGAAGATCAAAAAGCAATCACTATACCGCATTGTGGTTTTTGATGCGTAGGTAAGAACGGTTCTTGGTCAGCCCATAGCAGCCACGTAAAACTTGCAACAGCAAAGTAGAGGACGTCTAACTTGTTTTTGCAGGGCATGTTGTGATGTGATATGGTCAAGACGTGATGAGATATAAGTTGTTGTATGAGATGATCATGTTTTTGTTGAAGTTATCGGCAATTGGCAGAAGCCTTGTGGTTGTCTCTTTATTGCATAAGATGCAAGCGCCAAATAATTTCTTTACTTTATCGCTATGCGATAGCAATAGTTGCAAGAGAAATAGTTGGCGAGACGACCATGTGATGACACGTTGATAGAGATCAAGATGATGGAGATCATGGTGTCATGCCGGTGACAATAGAGATCATGAAGGTACTTTGGAGATGGAGATCAAAGGTGCAAGATGATCATGGCCATACCATGTCACATATTTTGATTGCATGTGATGTTTATCCTTTATGCGTCTTATTTTTCTTAGTTCAGCGGTAGCATTATAAGATGATCTCTCACTAAATTTCAAGGTATAAGTGTTCTCCCTGAGTATGCACCGTTGCGACAGTTCGTCGTGCCGAGACACCACGTGATGATCGGGTGTGATAAGCTCTACGTTCACATACAACGGGTGCAAGCCAGTATTGCACAAGCGGAATACTCGGGTTAAACTTGACGAGCCTATCATATGCAGATATTGCCTCGGAACACTAGAGACCAGAAGGTCGAGCATGAATCATATAGTAGATATGATCAACATAGTGATGCTCACCATTGAAAACTACTCCATCTCACGTGATGATCGGACATGGATTAGTTGATTTGGATCACGTGATCATTCAGATGACTAGAGGGATGTCTATCTAAGTGGGATTTATTAAGTAATATGATTAATTGAACTTTAATTTATCATGAACTAAGTCCTGATAGTATTTGCATATCTATGTTGTAGGTCAATAGCTTGCGATGTAGCTCCCCGTTTATTTTTGATATGTTCCTAGAGAAAAATAAGTTGAAAGATGTTAGTAGCAATGATGCGGACTAGCTCCGTGATCTGAGAGTTATCCTCATTGCTGCACATAAGTATTATGTCCTTGATGCACCGCTAGGTGACGGACCTATTGCAGGAGCAGATACAGATGTTATGAACGTTTGACAAAGCTTGGTATGATGACTACTTGATAGTTTAGTGCACCATGCTTTACGGCTTAGAACCGGGACGTCAAAAATGTTTTGAACGCCATAGAGCATATAAGATGTTCCAAGAGCTAAAATTGGTATTTCAGACTCATGCCCGAGTCGAGAGGTACGAGACCTCTGACAAGTACTTTGTCTACAAGATTGAGGAGAATAGCTCAACCAGTGGGCATGTGCTTAGATTGTCTGAGTACTAAAATCGCTTGAATCAAATGGGAGTTAATCCTCTAGATAAGATAGTGATTGACAGAGTTCTCTAGTCACTGTCACCAAGTTATTGGAACTTCGTGATGAACTATATGCAAGGGATGACAAAAACGATTCCCCGAGCTCTTCGCGATACTGAAATCGGCGAAGGTAGAAATCAAGAAAAGCATCAAGTGTTGATGGTTGACAAGACCACTAGTTTCAAGTAAAAGGCAAGGGAAAGAAAGGGAACTTCAAGAATAAAGGCAGGCAAGTTGCCACTCCCATGAAGAATCCCAAAGCTATACCCCAATCCTGAAACTGAGTGCTTCTACTTCAAAGGAAATGGTCACTGGAAGTGGATCTGCCCTAGATACTTGGCGAATAAGAAGGATGGCAAAGTGAACAAAGGTATATTTGATATACATGTTATTAATGTGTACTTTACTAATGTTTATAGCAAAGCCCTTGGTATTTGATACTGGTTCAGTTGCTAAGAGTAGTAACTCGAAACGGGAGTTGCAAAATAAACAGAGACTAGTTAAGGGTGAGGTGACGATGTGTGTTGGAAGTGATTCCAAGGTTGATAAGATCACCATCGTACACTCCCTGTACCTTCGGGATTAGTGTTGAACCTAAAATAAATGTTATTTGGTGTTTGCGTTGAGCATAATATGATTGGATCATGTTTATTGCAATACGGTTATTTATTTAAGTCAAAGAATAATTGTTATTCTGTTTACATGAATAAAACCTTCTGTGGTCATACACCCAAGGTGAATGGTTTACTGAACCTAGATCGTAGTAATACACATATTCATAATATTGAAGCCAAAAGATGCAAAGTTAATAATGATAGTGCAACTTATTTGTGGCACTGCTGTTTACGTCATATTGGTGTAAAGTGCATGAAGAACCTCCATGATGATGGGCTTTTGGAATCACTTGATTATGAATCACTTGATGCTTGCGAACCATGCCTCATGGGCAAGATAACTAAGACTCCGTTCTCTGGAACAATGGAGTGAGCAACTAACTTATTGGAAATAATACATACTGATGTATGCGGTCCAATGAGTGTTGAGGCTCGTGGCGGTATCATTATTTTCTGACCTTCATAGATGATTTGAGCAGATATGGGTATATCTACTTGATGAAACATAAGTCTGAAACATTTGAAAAGTTCAAAGAATTTTAGAGTGAAGTGGAAAAACATCGTAACAAGAAAATAAAGTTTCTACAATCTGATCACGGAGACGAATATTTGAGTTACGAGTCTGGTCTTCATTTGAAACAATGTGGAATAGTTTCGCAACTCACGCCACCTGGAACACCACAGGATAATGGTGTGTCCGAATGTTGTAATCATACTTTATTGGATATGGTGCGATCTATGATGTCTCTTACCGATTTACCTCTATCGTTTTGGGGTTATGCATTAGAGACAACTGCATTCACGTTAAATAGGGCACCATCTAAATCCATTGAGATGACACTGTATGAACTATGATTTGGTAAGAAACCAAAGCTGTCGTTTCTTAAAGTTTGGGGTTGCGATGCTTATGTGAAAAAGTTTCAAACTGATAAGCTCGAACCCAAATCGGAGTAGTGCGTCTTCATAGGATACCCAAAAAAACTATTGGGTATACCTTCTATCACAGATCCGAAGGCAAGAAATTTGGTTGCTAAGAATGGATCCTTTCTAGAGAAGGAGTTTCTCTCAAAAGAAGTGAGTGGGAGGAAAGTAAAACTTGATGAGGTAATTGTACCTTCTCCCGAATTGGAAAGTAGTTCATCACAGAAATCAGTTCTAGGGATTCCTACACCAATTAGTGAGGAAGCTAATGATGATGATCGTGAAACTTCAAATCAATTTACTACCGAACCTCGTAGGTCAACCAGAGTACGGTCCGCACCAGAGTGGTATGGTAATCCTATTTTGGAAGTCATGTTACTAGACCATGATGAACCTACAAACTATGAGGAAGCGATGATGAGCCCAGATTCCGTAAAATGGCTTGAGGCCATGAAATCTGAGATGGGATCCATGTATGAGAACAAAGTATGGACTTTGATTGACTTGCCCGATGATCGGCGAGTCATTGAGAATAAATGGTTCTTCAAGAGGAAGACGAACGCTGATAGTAGTGTTACTATCTACAAAGCTTGAATTGTTGCAAAATGTTTTCGACAAGTTCAAGGTGTTGACTACGATGAGATTTTCTCACTTGTAGCGATGCTTAAAAGTCTGTCCGAATATTGTTAGCAGTTGCCGCATTTTATGAAATCTAGCAAATGGATGTCAAAACTACATTCCTTGATGGATTTCTTAAAGAAGAGTTGTATATGATGCAACCAGAAGGTTCTGTCGATCCTAAAAGGTACTAACAAAGTGAGCAAGCTCCAGCGATCCATCTATGGACTGGTGCAAGCATCTTAGAGTTGGAATATATGCTTTGATAAAGTGATCAAATCATATGGTTTTATACGGACTTGCGGTGAAGCCTGTATTTACAAGAAAGTGAGTGGGAGCACTACAACATTTATGATAAGTATATGTGAATGACTTATTGTTGATTGGAAATAATGTAGAATTTTCTGGAAAGCATAAAGGAAAGTTTGAAAGGAGTTTTTCAAAGAAAGACCTCGGTGAAGCTACTTACATATTGAGCATCAAGATCTATAGAGATAGATCAAGACGCTTCATATATTTTCAATGAGTACATACCTTGACAAGATTTTGATGTAGTTCAAAATGAAAAAGTCAAAGAAGGAGTTCTTGCCTGTGTTGCAAGGTGTGAAGTTGAGTAAAGACTCAAAACCCGACCACGGCAGAAAATAGAAAGAGAATGAAAAGTCATTCCCTATGCCTCAGTCATAGGTTCTATGAAGCATGCTATGCTGTGTACCAGACCTATTGTGTACCTCACCATAAGTATGGCAAGAGGGTACAATAGTGAGCCAGGAGTGGATCACTGGACAACGGTCAAAATTATCCTTAGAGGACTAAGGAAATATTAATCGGTTATGGAGGTGATAAAAGAGTTTGTCGTAAAGTGTTACATCGATGCAAGCTTTTTACATCGATCTAGATGACTCTAAGTCTCGATCTGGATACATATTGAAAGAGGGAGCAATTAGCTAGAGTATCTCCATGCAAAGTATTGTAGACATAGAAATTTGCAAAATACATACGGATTTGAATGTTGCAGACCCGTAGACTAAACTTCTCTCACAAGAAAAACATGATCACTGTTTGGGTGTTAAACACATAGCGATGTGAACTAGATTATTGACTCCAATAAACCCTTTGGGTATTAGTCACATGGAGATGTGAACTAATCACATAAAGATGTGAACTATTGGTGTTAAATCACATGGCGATGTGAACTAGATTATTGACTCTAGTGCAAGTGGGAGACTGAAGGAAATATGCCCTAGAGGCAATAATAAATTTGTTATTTATATTTCCTTATATCATGATAAATGTTTATTACTCATGCTAGAATTGTATTAACCGGAAACTTAGTACATGTATGAATACATAGACAAAACAGAGTGTCCCTAGTATGCCTCTACTTGACTAGCTCGTTAATCAAAGATGGTTAAGTTTCCTGACCATAGACATGTGTTGTCATTTGATGAATGGGATCACATCATTAGAGAATGATGTGATGGATAAGACCCATCCGTTAGCTTAGCATAATGATCATTCAGTTTTATTGCTACTGCTTTCTTCATGACTTATACATGTTCCTCTGACTATGAGATTATGCAACTCCCGAATACCGGAGGAACACCTTGTGTGCTATCAAACGTCACAATGAAACTGGGTGATTATAAAGATGCTCTACAGGTGTCTCCGATGGTGTTTGTCGAGTTGGCATAGATCGAGATTAGGATTCATCACTCCGTCTATCAGAGATGTATCTCTGGGCCCTCTTGGCAATGTACATCACAATAAGCCTTGCAAGCAATGTAGCTAATGAGTTAGTTATAGGATGTAGCATTACGGAACAAGTAAAGAGACTTGCTGGTAACGAGATTAAACTAGGTATTGAGATACCGATGATCGAGTCTCGGGCAAGTAACATACCGATGACAAAGGGAACAACGTATACTGTTATGCGGTTTGACCGATAAAGATCTTTGTCGAATATGTAGGAACCAATATGAGCATCCAGGTTCCGCTATTGGTTATTGACCGGAGATGAGTCTCGGTCATGTCTACATAGATCTCGAACCCGTAGGGTCCGCACGCTTAACATTCAGTGACGATCAGAATTACGAGTTTATGTGTTTTGATGTACCGACGGTTGTTTGGAGTCCTGGATGAGATCAGGGACATGACGAGGAGTCTTGAAATGTTCGAGACGTAAAGATCGATATATTGGAAGGCTATATACGGACATCGGAAAGGTTCTGAGTGGTTCAGGTATTTATTGGAGTACTAGAGAGTTACGGGAATTTGTCGGGGAGTATATGGGCCTTATTGGGCTTTAGGGGAGAGAGAGAGGGTCTGCCTAGGGCAGGCCACGCGCCCCCCAAGGCCTAGTCCGAATTGGACTAGGGGGAGGGTCGGCGCCCCCTCCTTCCTTCTCTTCTCTCTTCCCCTACCTTCTCTACTCCTACTACATGGAAGGGGGGGGATCCTACTCCCGGTGGGAGTAGGACTCCCCAGGGCGCGCCATAGTAGAGGGCCGGACCTCCCCCTCCTCCACTCCTTTATATACGAGGGAGGGGGGCACCCCATGGACACACAAGTTGATCATTGATCTTTAGCCGTGTGCGGTGTCCCCCTCCACCATAATCCACCTCGGTCATATCGTAGCGGTGCTTAGGCGAAGCCCTGTTCCGGTAGCATCATCATCACCGTCATCATGCTGTCGTGCTGATGAAACTCTCCCGTGAAGCTCTACTGGATCATGAGTTTGGGAGACGTCACCGAGCTGAACGTGTGCAGATTGCGGAGGTGCCGTACCTTCGGTGCTAGATCGGTCGATCGTGAAGACGCACGACTACATCAACCGCGTTGTCATAACGCTTCTGCTTACGGTCTATGAGGGTACGTAGATGATACTCTCCCCTCTTGTTGGTATGGATCACCATGATTTTCCGTGTGCTTAGGATTTTTTTTGAAATTACTGCGTTCCCCAACACCAAAAGCCCATCAACATGGAGTTTCTTCATGCGCTTTACACCAATATGACCTAAACGGAGGTGCCACAAATAAGTTGCACTATGATTATTAACTTTGCATCTTTTGGCTTCAATATTATGAATACATGTATCACTACAATCGAGATTCAATAAAAATAGACCACTCATCGAGGGTGCATGACCATAAAAGATATTACTCATATAAATAGAACAACCATTATTCTCTGATTTAAATGAATAACCGTCTCGCATCAAACAAGATCCAGATATAATGTTCATGCTCAATGCTGGCACCAAATAACAATTATTTAGGTCTAAAACTAATCCCGACGGTATATGTAGAGGTAGCGTGCCGACGACGATCACATCGACTTTGGAACCATTTCCCACGCGCATCGTCACCTCGTCCTTAGCCAATCTTCGTTTAATCCGTAGCCCCTGTTTCGAGTTGCAAATATGAGCAACAGAACCAATATCAAATACTCAGGCGCTACTACGAGCAATATCAAATATACCTTTCACTTTGCCATCCTTCTTATACGCCAAATACTTGGGGCGGTTCCGCTTCCAGTGGCCATTCCCTTTGCAGTTGAAGCACTTAGTCTCAGGCTTAGGTACAGACTTGGGCTTCTTCACTTGAGCAGCAACTTGCTTTCCATTCTTCTATAAGTTCCCCTTCTTCCCTTTGCCCCTTTTCTTGAAACTGGTGGTCTTGTTAACCATCAACACTTGATGCTCCTTCTTGATTTCTACCTCCGCATCCTTTAGCATTACGAAGAGCTCGAGAATTGTCTTATCCATCCCTTGCATATTATAGCTCATCACAAAGCTTTTGTAGCTTGGTGGCAGTGATTGACGAACTCTATCAATGACACTATCATCAGGAAGATTAACTCCCTGTTGAGTCAAGTGGTTGTGGTACCCAGACATTCTGAGTATATGTTCACTGACATAACTATTTTCCTCCATCTTGCAGCTATAGAACTTATTGGAGACTTCGTATCTCTCAATTCGGGCATTTGCTTGAAATATTAACTTCAACTCCTGGAACATCTCATATGCTACATGACGTTCAAAACGTCTTTGAAGTCCTGATTCTAAGCCGTAAAGCATGGCACACTGAACTATCGAGTAGTCATCAGCTTTGCTCTGCCAGACGTTCATAACGTCTGGACTAGCTCCTGCAACGGGTCTTGCACCTAGCAGTGCTTCCAGGGCGTAATTCTTCTGTGCAGCAATGTGAATAATCCTCAAGTTACGGACCCAGTCCTTGTAGTTACTACCATCATCTTTCAACTTAGCTTTCTCTAGGTACTCCGAAACTCATCCGACCCGAACCATTCCGGTGTCCGAATGTAACCTTCCAGTATATGAATCTTTACCTTTCGGCCATTTTGAGACTCCGCGTCATGTCCGTGATCTCATCCAGGAATCCAAACAAACTTTGGTCATCAAATCACATAACTCATAATACAAACCATCATCGAACGTTAAGCGTGCGGACCCTACGGGTTCGAGAACCATGTAGACATGACCGAGTCACATCTCCGGTCAATAACCAATAGCGGAACCTGGATGCTCATTTTGCCTCCTAGATATTCTCTGAAGATCTTTATCGGTCAAACCGCATAACAACATACATTGTTCCCTTTGTCATCGGTATGTTACTTGCCCGAGATTCGATCGTCGGTATCTTCATACCTAGTTCAATCTCATCACCGGCAAGTCTCTTTACTCGTTCCATAATGCATCATCCCGTAACCAACTCTTTAGTCACATTTCTTACAAGGCTTATAGTGATGTGCATTACCGAGAGGGCCCAGAGATACCTCTCTGATACTTGGAGTGACAAATCCTAATCTCGATCTCGGAGACACCTGTAGAGCATCTTTATAATCACCTAGTTATGTTGTGACGTTTGATAGCACACAAGGTGTTCCTCCGGTATTTGCGAGTTGCATAGTCTCATAGTCAGAGGAACATGTATAAGTCATGAAGAAAGCAATAGCAATAAAACTAAACGATCATTATGCTAAGCTAACGGATGGGTGTTGTCCATCACATCATTCTCTAATGATGTGATCCCATTCATTAGATGACAACACATGTCTATGGTTAGGAAACTTAACCATCTTTGATTAATGAGCTAGTCTAGTAGAGGCATACTAGGGACACTTAGTTTTGTCTATGTATTCACACATGTACTAAGTTTCCGGTTAATACAATTCTAGAATGAATAATAAATATTTATCATGATATATGGAAATATAAATAACAACTTTATTATTACCTCTAGGTCATATTTCCTTCACTTACCCCTTCCTTGCCTTGGACCAATATATATCCCTCCTTCTCTTCCATTTTAGGGGAAGCTAAGAATAGATCTAGACATTAGATCTTAGCTCATGTATCTCCCCTTGTGGGATTCCTCTTGAGAGAGAAGGCTCCATTGGAGTCCAAGGACTCCATTAGAGAATATCCCTAGAGATTCAAGACCCCTTCTAGGGAAGGATCTATCTAGATCATCAAGACCTCATCTCCTTTCAATTTGGGATGAACTTTACCTTGTATCTTTCCCTTTGTTGTTCTTGTAGCATTGTGGATCTTATGTGATTGTGAGTCTAGTGGGTGTGTGATTGGACTTATTCTTCAGTGTTTTCCTCCTGTGATTTCCCCTCTTGTTGTTCGTGTTCTTCACGTTCTTCATGGATTCCACTCCAATTTGTGAAAGATCTCCACTTAGGGTCTCAACCCTACAACATCTTGGATCAAGGCAAGGTTCTCACGAATTTGGAGCCCCCAATCCCCCACTTTCTTGAAGGAAATATGCCCTAGAGGAAATAATAAAGTTGTTATTTATATTTCCTTATATCATGATAAATGTTTATTATTCATGCTAGAATTGTATTAACCGGAAACATAGTACATGCGAATACATAGACAAACAGAGTGTCACTAGTTTGCCTCTACTTGACTAGCTCGTTGAATCAATGATGGTTATGTTTCCTAACCATAGACATGAATTTTCATTTGATTATCAGGATCACATCATTAGAGAATGATGTGATTGACTTGAGTCATCTGTTAGCTTAGCACGATGATCATTTAGTTTGTTGCCATTGCTTTCTCCATAACTATACATGTTCCTATGACTATAAGATCATGCAACTCCCGAATACCGGAGGAACACTTTATGTGCTACCAAACGTCACAACATAACTGGGTGATTATAAAGGTGCTCTAGAGGTGTCTCCGATGGTGTTTGTTGAGTTGGCGTGGATCAAGATTAGGATTTGTCACTCCGATTGTCGGAGAGGTATCTCTAGGCCCTCTCGGTAATGTACATCAGAATAAGCCTTGCAAGCAATGTAGCTAATGAGTTAGTTACGGGATGTAGCATTACAGAACGAGTAAAGAGACTTACCAGTAACGAGATTGAACTAGGTATTGAGATACCGGCGATCGAATCTCGGGCAAGTAACATGCCGATGACAAAGGGAACAACCTATACCGTTATGCGATTTGACCAATAAAGATCTTCATAGAATATGTAGGAGCCAATATGAGCATCCAGGTTCTGCTATTGATTATTGACCGGAGACGAGTCTCGGTCATGTCTACATAGTTCTCGAACCCATAGGGTCCGCACGCCTAACGTTCGGTGATGATCGGTAATATGAGTTTATGTGTTTTGATGTACTGAAGGTAGTTCGGAGTCCCGCATATGATCACGTACATGACGAGGAGTCTCGAAAGGGTCGAGACATAAAGATCGATATATTGGATGACTATGTTTGAACTTCGGAAAGGTTCCATACAAGTTCGGACAAATACCGGAGTACTGGGGGGTTACCGGAACCCCCCGGGGAGTGCAATGGGCCTATTGGGCCTTAGTGGAGAAGAGGAGGGGCGGCCAGGGCTGGCTGTGCGCCCCTCCCCCTCTAGTCCAAATTGGACAAGGAGGGGGGCAGCGGCCCCCATTCCTTCCCCTTCTCTCCTCCTTCCTTCTCTCCTACTCCTACTCTTGGAAGGGTTGGAGTCCTACTCCCGGTGGGAGTAGGACTCCTCTTGGGGCTCGCCTAGGAGGGCCGGCCTCTCCCCCTCCTCCACTCCTTTATATACGGGGGAGGGGGGCACCCCATAGACACACAAGTTCATCATTGATATCTTAGCCGTGTGTGGTGCCCCCTCCACCATAAACCACCTCGGTCATATCGTAGCGGTGCTTAGGCGAAGCCCTGTTTCGGTAGCATCATAATCACCATCATCACGCTGTCGTGCTGACAAAACTCTCCCTCGAAGCTCTACAGGATCGTGAGTTCGCGGGATGTCACCGAGCTGAACGTGTGCAGATCGAGGAGGTGCCGTACCTTCGGTGCTAGATCGGTCGATCGTGAAGACGTACGACTACATCAACCACGTTGTCATAACGCTTCCGCTTACAGTCTACGAGGGTACGTAGACGATACTCTCCCTTCTCGTTGATATGCATCACCATGATCTTGCGTGTGCGTAGGAATTTTTTGAAATTGCTGCGTTCCCCAACAGTGGCAACCGAGCCAGGTTTACGCATAGATGTTATATGCACGAGTAGAACACAAAGGAGTTGTGGGCGTGGGTATATACATATTGCTTGCCGTCACTAGTTGAGTCTTGATTCAGCGGCATTGTTTGATGAAGTGGCCCAGACCGACATTACGCGTGCGCTTACGTGAGACTGGTTCTACCGACGTGCTTCGCACACAGGTGGCTAGTGGGTGTGTGTTTCTCCATCTTTAGTTGAATCGGATTTAATGAGCAGGGTTCTTTCGGAATATCAAAAAGCAATCACTATACCACATTGTGGTTTTTGATGCGTAGGTAAGAATGGTTCTTGCACAGCTCATAGCAGCCACGTAAAACTTGCAACAACAAAGTAGAGGAAGTCTACCTTCTTTTTGCAGGGCATGTTGTGATGTGATATGGTCAAGACATGATGCTAAATTTTATTGTATGAGATGGTCATGTTTTGTAACATAGTTATAGGCAACTGGCATGAGCCATATGGTTGTCCCTTTATTGTATGAAATGCAATCACCATGTAATTGCTTTACTTTATCACTAAGCGGTAGCGATATTCGTAGAAGCAATAGTTCGCGAGACGACAACGATGCTTCGATGGAGAACAAGGTGTCAAGCCGGTGATGATGGTGATCATGACGGTGCTTTGGAGATGGAGATCAAAGGCACAAGATGATGATGGCCATATCATATCACTTATATTTATTGCATGTGATGTTTATCCTTTATGCATCTTATTTTGCTTAGTTTGACGGTAGCATTATAAGATGATCTCTCACTAAATTTCAAGGTATAAGTCTTCTCCCTGAGTATGCACCGTTGCTACAGTTCGTCGTGCCGAGACACCACGTGATGATCGGGTGTGATAAGCTCTGCGTTCACATACAATGGGTGCAAGCCAGTTTTGCACACGCAGAATACTCAGGTTAAACTTGATAAGCCTAGCATATGCAGATATGGCCTCGGAACACTAGAGACCGAAAGGTCGAGCGTGAATCATATAGTAGATATGATCAACATAATGATGTTCACCATTGAAAACTACTCCATCTCACGTGATGATCGGACATGGTTTAGTTGATTTGGATCACATGACCATTTAGATGACTAGAGGGATGTCTATCTAAGTGGGAGTTTTTAAGTAATATGATTAATTGAACTTTAATTTATCATGAACTTAGTCCTGATAGTATTTGCATAACTATGTTGTAGATCAATTGCTCGCGATGTAGCTCCCTTTTTTTGATATGTTCCTAGAGAAAAACTATGTTGAAAGATGATAGTAGCAATGATGCGGACTAAGTGTAACACCCCGGATATGATTTACCTAATATGTACTCCAACTCTTGACGTTTCCGGCGTTAAGTTATTTTATTTTCTCGGGTTCGGGTTTTTGTCTCCGTGTGTTGTTGTCGTTGTCATGCATCTCATATCATGTCATCATGTGCATTGCATTTGCATACGTGTTCATCTCATGCATCCGAGCATTTTCCCCGTTGTCCGTTTTGCATTCCAGCGCTCCGTTCTCCTCTGGTGGTCATTTCTACCTGTCTTTCATGTGTGGGGATTAAACATTTCCGGATTGGACCGAGACTTGCCAAGCGGCCTTGGTTTACTACCGGTAGACCGCCTGTCAAGTTTCGTACCATTTGGACTTCGTTTGATGCTCCAACGATTAATCAAGGGACCGAGAAGGCCTCGTGTGTGTTGCAGCCCAACACCCTTCCAATTTGGCCCAAAACCCACCAAAACCCTCTCCATCATCTAGAGCGTTCGATCACGATCGTGTGGCCGAAAACCGCACCTCATTTGGACACTCCTATCTCCCTCTACCTCTATATATAGACCCCTCCTCAAAGATTCGGATCTCTCCTCCCGAAACCCTAAGCAATCTCATCGCGCCGCCGCTGGACACGTCCGTCCTGGGCGGACGAAATCGTGCCGCCGCCCCGCACCAGTGGCGTAGCACCACGTGGCGCCTCACCGCCCCCGCGCCGCCGGCCCGGGCAAGCCCATCGCAGGCCCCCGAGGCCCGCGCGCCGC
>NC_041390.1:282787508-282813153 GCF_002162155.2 Triticum dicoccoides
TGGCCTTCGCCCCGCCGCCCGGGTCCTCCCGCCGCCGTCTTGCCGGGCTCCGACCACCTCCGGCCGGCGCGCCACCAAGTCCGGCGAGCTCGAGCCACCGCCCGCCGCACCGGTTCCCGCGCCTCCACCGCCGCCAACCGCCGTCGCCTCGCTGCGCCAAGACCCTCTCCTCGCCGGCTCCTTCCTCCCCCAAGTCCGGCGACCTCGTTCCTCTCCGGCGAAAAACGACATCCCCGTCGAACCTCAGATTGCGTGCAAATCTCAGATCTCGAAATATCTCGGTTGACTTTTCTCCCGAAACCCTAACTATTTTGCGTTTTTCATTACGTTGTATCTCCGCATCCGTAGCTCCGTTTTGGGTAGCATATCACAATGTTCGCCTCAGAGAGTACATCATTTCATCTCATTGCATCATTTTCATTTGAGTTCATCTTGATGCCCGAAATGCTGTTGGAAGAGTGCTATTTGAGATAATTGTCAGATCTGCTGCTCCAAATAGCTATTTGTCATTTTTGCCATGATTAATGTGTGCATGATATTCCCCTGAGCTCTTCATGAGTTTTGTTATATGCTTTGCCATCTTTCCAGAGGTGCAACCCATGTATTTTTGTGATGTGTGTGGTGACTAGCATAAGCTTTCAAAGTGGAGCATTCTTTAATGCTGATTTCAGGGACTTAGCAATTCCACTAAGTCCTTGATCTGTTTATATCAATATGCCATATGTTCATGTTGTTTCCTAGTGATCCATGCCTCTTTTGAGGATGATCAGTAAGGATGTCTTGTTATTATTGTAGTTCTCTATCCATCCATGTCTTTGTTTGCAATTATGGAGCACCCTAGCTTGAGTCAATCGAGCTCTACCTTTGCTATTTTGTGAATCTGGGCAGATTGTCTACTTGTTAGCGATTTTGCCGAGGGTGTTGTAGTTGATTCGTGCATGCTATGTTATTGTTCTTGCCATGTCTAGCTTGTATAATGTGTATTCTTGATGGGTGTATGCTTAGATTGTCATGACTTGCTCTGTAGTGAGTGCATCGAGCTCGTAAACATGCCTATTGATATCTGATTTTGCATGCTCCAGTTTTCACTAAGTCTGTGAACTGATTATGTTTTTTTCCATGTTCACATGCTTGCAATTGTATTTTCTGATCCCTTTTGGCTCAAGGTCACTAAGGGACTTTTGTTAAGCTCTTTGAGTAGCTCCATGACATGCTTTACTTTGCCATGTTCAGTACCTGTAGCATATAGTTTTCATACTCCAAAGTGTGCTACCTGATCTGAAATTCCAGACAAGTGTTAATTTCACTAAGTCTGAAATCTGTTTTCCAAATGCATTTTTGCCATGCTTGTTTTAACCTATTAATGGATGAATTGGCCGTAGCTCAGGTTCACCTTTTGTTAAGCATCATGAATGGATCCCTGCTATGTCTTTTGTTTCCATGATTGAGTGTTGTAGCATGTTTAACTTGTTGCATTTAGATGGCTACTTGCTGTATATCGCAGACTAGTGCCATATTTGAATTGCTTGCCATTTCCAAACCGTGACTCCGATTCCGATGATCTTTATATCGTTTTCAAGAGAAATCATCCCACCTTTCCAGTGGTACACTTGGATTTCCAAGTTGAGGCCAGGTTCATTCATTCCTTGTCAAATCTTGCATATGCATCACATATCGCATCCCGCATAGCATACCATGTTTGCATCATGTTGTTTGAGCTTTGCACGTGGTTGATTTGTGTTCCGTTTGCTTGTTTGTCTTGTTTGGGTAGAGCCGCGAGACGAGTTCGCTAATAAGGAGCCCGTTGAGTTTGCTTTCGAGGATCCGGTCAACTCTGACAACTTTGCATGCAAGATGATCATACCCTCGAAATCACTTCTATCTTTGCTTTGCTAGATGCTCGCTCTTTCGCTATGACTATGCTACGATGCCTACCACTTGCTTATCATGCCTCCCAAATTGCCATGTCAAACCTCTAACCCACCATGTCCTAGCAAACTGTTGATTGGCTATGTTACCGCTTTGCTCAGCCCCTCTTATAGCGTTGCTAGTTGTATGGAGACCGTTCCTTGTTGGAACATTGTTTACTTGTTAGGATATCATTATATTATCTTGTTATCTTAATGCACCTATATACTTGGTAAAGGGTGGAAGGCTTGGCCTCTCGCCTAGTGTTTAGTTCCACTCTTGCCGCCCTAGTTTCTGTCATATCGGTGTTATGTTCCTGGATTTTGCGTTCCTTACGCGGTTGGGTGATAATGGGAACCCCTTGACAGTCCGCCTTGAATAAAACTCCTCCAGCAATGCCCAACCGTGGTTTTACCTTTTGCCACCTAGCCTTTTCCCTTGGGTTTCGCAGACTCAAGGGTCATCTTTATTTTAAACCCCCGGGCCAGTGCTCCTCTGAGCGTTGGTCCAACCTAGAGCACCGTGCGGGGCCGTCCCTTGGCAACTTGGGTTATGTTGGCTCCCGTACACTTAGCTTATCCGGTGTGCCCTGAGAACGAGATATGTGCAGCTCCTATCGGGATTTGTCGGCACAGCGGGTGGTGTTGCTGGACTTGTTTTACCATTGTCAGAGTTGTCTTGTAGAACCGGGATGCCGAGTCTGATCGGAATGTCTCAGGAGAAGGTCTATTCCTTCGTTGACCGTGAGAGCTTGTCATGGGCTAAGTTGGGACTCCCCTGCAGGGATTTGAACTTTCGAAAGCCGTGCCCGCGGTTATGGGCAGATGGGAATTTGTTAATGTCTAGTTGTAGATAACTTGAACTTTAACCTAATTAAAATGAATCAACTGTGTGAGTTACCGTGATGGTCTCTTCTCGGCGGAGTCCCGGAAGTGAACACGGTGTTGGAGTAATGCTTGCCGCAGGTTGTTCTCTAGTTATTCGATCGCGCTTTGCCTTCTCTTCTCGCTCTCTTTTGCGAACAGGTTAGCCACCATATATGCTAGTCGCTTGCTGCAGCTCCACATATTACCTTGCCTTACCTATAAGCTTAAATAGTCTTGATCGCGAGGGTGCGAGATTGCTGAGTCCCTGTGGCTCACAGTTTACTTCCAAACCAGATGCAGGGCCTGATGGCTCCGTTCTAGATGACGCGCTTGAGCTCAAGTGGGAGTTCGACGAGAACTCACGCCGTTACTATGTGTCTTTCCCTGATGATCAGTAGTGGTGCCCAGTTGGGGCGATCGGGACCGTGTCGCATGTTGGGTTGATCTTTTATTTTGGCGCCATAGTCGGGCCATGAGTGTTTGAATGATGTAATGCTATTTATGTACTTTGTTTGACGTGGTGAGTGTAAGCCAACTATGTACCTTCCCCTTTTATTATTTATATTACATGGGATGTTGTGAAGATTGCCTTACTTGCGACATTGCTTTCAATGCGGTTATGCCTCTAAGTCGTGCTTCGACACGTAGGAGCTATAGCCGCATCGAGGGCGTTACAAGTTGGTAATCAGAGCCTTCCCCGACTTTAGGAGCCCCCACTGCTTGATCGTTTTTAGCAGCCATTGTTGAGTCTAGAAAAATGTTTTGAGTCATTTAGGAACTATATATCGGAGAGTTTAGGAATTCTTTTTACTCTCCAGTCCCTTCACCGCTCTGGTAAGGCATCCTAACGTAGAGTTTTGACTCTTCTCTTCTCAAATTTCACTAATTTTTTTTAGGATCACGCGGGTATCTTGGAATCGTTCCGATGGTTTTGTGACGAGAACATTGTTATTGGTGCCTCCTGTCTTTAGGGGTTGTGGCAGTGTCCCGGGGAGTTGAGCTTCGAGGTGTTGTCGTCACAATTTTATCGTTGCAGTTCTAGAATACCTGAGTTTAGTACGTCGACATCGAAAATCTCTTTTATGCAGTTCGTTGGTGAGATAACCTCGACGCCACCCAGTACTGGGGCGGGAGTTCGGGAGTATTGCCATAACTTGTATAACAGATGCTTTTCGAAGGTTGAGGTAGATGGTTTCCGAAGTTTTTTTCAGTTATGTGTTGAAGGATGGATACAGCTGGATGTAGCATTTGCTAGATTGGGGTGAGATATTATGCTTCCCCTGTATCCCCAACACCTGATTGCATAACCGGAAAGGTTCGGGAGTTTCATAGGTGGGAATTCTTGTAGCTCTAGTTCTTCTTCCACGGATATTTGGTTTGAGATTGGGATTTCGTACCGAGTATTCATTCTTGATCCGTACCTTGTTGATTTATTCCTCTACCTAAATTCTAAGTGGATTCTCAATTTATGGATATGTGACCATTTCAAGTGGAATGCATTCATTCTTATGTTCGGATGTGAAGACTTTATGTTGCAATTTCAACCCGCTTGATTCAGCTTCATTTTATCTGTCAATGTGCTAACGGTTGTCACCCTCTTCAGGATGCCTCCTGCTAAGAGCAGCAATCAGAATCAGAATCAGGATCTGCCACCACCTCCACCTCCTCCGGAGGCATGGCAAGCTGTGATGGCCACAACCAATGCAAACACGCAGTTGATCATGCAAATTCTTCAAGAGCGCAACCAAGCGAACCAAGGCAACCAAGGCAACAATTAGAATCACTTTGCTACACTCAACCAGTTCCTTGCTAACGGGCCAAAGACTTTCAGCAATTGTGTTGAGGCAACTGATGCTGACGATTGGCTCGTGGATCTGTGCAAGCATTTCGAGTGCAGTAACGTCAGGCCCGAGGACTTTGTCAAGTTCGCTTCCTTCCAACTCAAAGACCAAGCTGCAGAATGGTTCTAGCAGTACAAAGATTCCAGAGGAGGCCGTGTGATTACCTGGGATGAATTCCGTCAAGATTTCAAAGCTCATCATATTCCTCAGAGCGTGGTTGAAAGCAAGCGTGAGGAATTCCGCAACCTGAAGCAAGGCTCTATGTCTGTCTATGACTACAACAAGTTGTTTCAGAAGCTTGCCCGCTTTGCTAAGCAGGACGTCCCTGGCGAGAAGAGCATGATATACCAGTTCAGGGGTGGTCTCAGAGAAGAAATCCAGCTAGCCCTTGTTCTCTTTGAGCCCTTGAGGTACGATGAGTTCTACAACATGGCATTGAAGCAAGAGGCTGCTCAACTGAGGTGTGATGCTTCCAAGAAGCGAGTCAGAGACGCTACTCCTTCTTCCTCTACTCAAGTAGCCAAGCAGTAGAAGTATTGGCTTCCTCCTCCTCCGTTCCGTCAGCCGTTTCAGAAGAGCAAAGGTGGCAGTGGATCTTCCCACCCACCCAACCCTGGCTTTCAGAACAAGACTTCGTCTCAAGCTCCAAGATCGAGTGCTCCGTATCACCGTTCGCTTTCAGAGGTCACGTGCAACAAGTGCCAACAGAAGGGTCACTATGCCAACAAGTGCTTCAATCAGAGGCGCCTCCCTCCTCCTCCTCCTGTGAGATCAGCAAGTACAGTTGTGGTCAAGCATAACCCCAAGCACGCCAAGGTCAACTTGCTGAATGCAGCTCAGGCAGAGGACTCGTCAGATGTTATCATGGGTAACTTTCCAGTTAACTCTTTTCCCACAAAAGTTCTTTTTGACACTGGTGCATCGCATTGTTTCATGTCAAGATCATTTGTTTCCAAGCATGACTTCGTTTCGCAAATGTTGGGTAAACCTATGGGAGTGGTTTCTCCGGCTAAGTCTATGAGGGCTACTTCAATAGTCCCGGATGTTTCTATCATGATGGGTGATTTCAAGTTTCTGGCTTCTCCAATGGTCCTTGGTAACTCAGATATTGATCTTATTCTCGGGATGGATTGGCTTTCTAAGCACAAGGCTCAGCTTGATTGTGCAGCCAGGCAGATTCAATTGACTCATTCGTCTGAGGATGTAATTGTCTTTGCCGCTCGTGATGATACCATCCGTCTGTTTTCTCTCAATGAGAAGGGTGAACTGGATGCTATCTTGCAAATTCCAGTCGTTTGCGAATATCAAGACGTCTTTCCAGAAGAGCTTCCAGGAATGCCTCTGCACCGACCAGTTGAATTCGTCATTGATCTTGAGCCTGGCACGGAACCAGTGTGCAAACGTCCTTACAAGCTCGGACCTGAAGAGTTGAAGGAGCTGAAGAAGCAACTCGATATTCAAGAGCGAATGGGTCTCATCCGACCTAGTTCTTCTCCGTGGGGTTGTGGTGTTCTTTTTGTGAAGAAGAAGGATGGAACGGACCGACTTTGTGTTGACTACCGTCCATTGAACAAGAAGACTATCAAGAACAAATACCCACTTCCCAACATCAACGAGCTGTTCGAACAACTCAAAGGAACCCAAGTATTCTCCAAGCTTGATCTCCGTATGGGTTATCATCATATTCGAATCCGTGAGCAAGATATTCCCAAGACGACTTTCAGGACAAGCTATGGTTCATATGAATACACTGTCATGTCTTTTGGCCTCGTCAATGCTCCTCCGACGTTCTCTCGCATGATGAACTTCATATTCAACGCCTACACCAATGACTTTGTTTTGGTCTATCTCGACGACATTCTGGTCTTTTCGAAGAACAAGGAAGATCATGCCAAGCACTTGCGTTTGGTACTCGATAAGCTGAGGGAACACCAGTTCTACGCCAAGTTCTCCAAGTGTGAATTTTGGCTCGATGAGGTTCTTTATCTTGGTCATATCATCTCTGCCAAGGGCATTGCGGTGAATCCTGAGAATGTGTCTGCAATTGTTAATTGGGAACCACCTCAGAACGTGAAGCAACTCCGTAGCTTCCTTGGTCTCGCAAGCTACTGTCGAAGATTCGTTGACAACTTTTCTAAGATCGCGAAGCCTCTCTCAAATCTTCTCCAGAAGCACGTCAAGTACGTTTGGTCTCCGGAGTGTGACATTGCTTTCAACACTTTGAAAGAGAAATTGGTCACTGCTCCAGTTCTGACTCCTTCTGATGAATCCAAACCGTATGAGGTCTTTTGCGATGCCTCTCTCCAAGGTCTCGGTGCAGTGTTGATGCAAGAGAAGAAAGTTGTGGCTTATACCTTTCGCCAGTTGAAGCCCAACGAGAAGAACTACCCCACTCATGACCTCGAGTTGGCGGCAGTCGTGCATGCTCTTTTGACTTGGAGACATCTCTTATTGGGAAGAAAAGTGGACATCTTCACTGACCACAAGAGTCTCAAGTACATCTTCACTCAGCCTAATCTCAACCTCAGGCAGACTCGATGGGTCGAAATGATTCAAGAGTATAATCCGAGTATCGAGTATACTCCAGGCAAGGTCAATGTGATTGCTGATGCATTGAGCAGGAAGGCTTATTGCAACAGTCTGATTCTCAAGCCTTATCAACCCGAGCTTTGTGAAGCTTTCCGCAAACTTAATCTGCAAGTTGTTCCTCAAGGTTTCCTCACCAACCTTCAAGTCTCTCCTACCTTGGAAGACCAGATTCGCCAAGCCCAACTTCTTGATGCTATGGTGAAGAAGGTAAAGATTGGGATTGCCAAGAGTCAACCCAAGTACAAGTGCTACCGCCTTGATGACAAGGATACTCTCTTCTTCGAGGATCGTATTGTTGTGCCCAAAGGTGACCTTTGTAAAGTGATCATGAACGAGGCTCACAATTCTCTCCTCTCCATCCACCCTGGAAGCACGAAGATGTATCAGGACCTCAAACAGGCTTATTGGTGGACTCGAATGAAGCGCGAGATTGCTCAGTTCGTGAATGAATGTGATGTCTGCAGAAGAGTGAAGGCAGAACACCAAAGGCCAGCTGGTCTCCTCCAACCTCTTGCCATTCCAGAATGGAAGTTTGACCACATTGAGATGGACTTCGTGACTGGGTTTCCAAAGTCCAAACGTGGCAATGATGCTATATTCGTTGTCATCGACAAACTCACTAAAGTGGCTCACTTTCTGCCTATCAAAGAGTCTATCACTGCAGCTCAATTGGCGGAGCTCTATACCTCTCGAATTGTCTCTCTGCACAGTATTCCACAGGTGATCTCTTCAGACCGTGGCAGCATCTTCACCTCCAAGTTTTGGGATTCTTTTCAGAAGGCCATGGGCACCAACATCCGCTTCAGCACAACTTTCCATCCTCAAACTAGCGGTCAAGTCAAGCGTGTCAACCAGATTCTTGAAGATATGCTCAGGGCTTGTGTGATCTCCTTCGGCATGAAGTGGGAAGATTGTCTTCCATATGCTGAATTCTCCTACAACAACAATTTTCAAGCAAGTTCGGGCAAGGCCCCATTCGAAATTCTATATGGCAGGAAGTGCCGTACCCCTCTCAACTGGTCTGAAACCGGTGAACGTCAACTTCTGGAAAATGACTTAATCACAGAGGCAGAGGAAATGTGTAAAGTCATTCGAGATAACCTCAAAGCAGCCCAATCCCGCCAGAAGAGCTACTATGATAGTAAGCATCGTGATTTGGCCTTCGAGATCGGAGATCATATTTACCTCCGCGTCTCTCCTATGAAAGGTACTAGTCGCTTCGGTATCAAAGGGACCTTTCAAGATCATCAGCAAGAGAGGCGATCTCGCCTATCAACTCGAGCTTCCTTTAAACTTTGCAAATGTGCATGACGTGTTCGATGTCTCTCAGCTTCGAAAGTGCTTCAAGACTCCTGACCGCACCGTCAACTTCGAAGACATTGAGCTCCAAGAAGATCTCTCTTATCGTGAGCACCCCATGGCTATTCTTGAAGAGAATGAACGCAAGACTCGCAATAAGTCAATCAAATTCCTCAAAGTCAAGTGGTCACACCATTTCGACCATGAAGCCACCTGGGAACGCGAGGATCACCTCCGTTCCGAGTACCCGACGTTCTTTCAGTCCTAGATCTCGGGACGAGATCCTTTCGTAGTGGTGGAGTGTTGTAACACCCTGGATATGATTTACCTAATATGTACTCCAACTCTTGCCGTTTTCGGCGTTAAGTTATTTTATTTTCTCGGGTTCGGGTTTTTGTCTCCATGTGCTATTGTCATTGCATGCATCTCATATCATGTCATCATGTGCATTGCATTTGCATACGTGTTCGTCTCATGCATCCGAGCATTTTCCCCGTTGTCCGTTTTGCATTCCGGTGCTCCGTTCTCCTCTGGTGGTCATTTCTACCTGTCTTTCGTGTGTGGGAATTAAACATTTCCGGATTGGACCGAGACTTGCCAAGGGGCCTTGGTTTACTACCGGTAGACCGCCTGTCAAGTTTCATACCATTTGGACTTCGTTTGATGCTCCAACGGTTAACCGAGGGACCGAGAAGGCCTCGTGTGTGTTGCAGCCCAACACCCTTCCAATTTGGCCCAAAACCCACCAAAACCCTCTCCATCATCTAGAGCGTTCGATCACGATCGCGTGTTCGAAAACCGCACCTCATTTGGACACTCCTAGCTCCCTCTACCTCTATATATAGACCCCTCCTCAAAAATTCGGATCTCTCCTCCCGAAACCCTAAGCAATCTCATCGCGCCGCCGCTGGACACGTCCGTCCCAGGCGGACGAAATCACGCCGCCGCCCCACACCAGTGGCGCCTCACCGCCCCCGCGCCGCTGGCCCGGGCAAGCCCATCGCAGGCCCCCGAGGCCCGCGCGCCGCACCCCACCGCTTGGCCTTCGCCCTGCCGCCCGGGTCCTCCCGCCGCCGTCTTGCCGGGCTCCGGCCACCTCTGGCCGGCGCGCCACCAAGTCCGGTGAGCTCGAGCCGCCGCCCGCCGCACCGGTTCCCGCGCCTCCACTGCCACCAACCGCCGTCGCCTCGTCGCGCCAAGTCCCTCTCCTCGCCGGCTCCTTCCTCCCCCAAGTCTGGCGACCTCGTTCCTCTCCGGCGAAAAATGATATCCCGTCGAATCTCGGATTGTGTGCAAATCTCAGATCTGGAAATATCTCGGTTGACTTTCCTCCCGAAACCCTAACTATTTTGCATTTTTCATCACGTTGTATCTCCGCATCCGTTGTTCCGTTTTGGGCATATAGCATATCAAAATGTTCGCCTCAGAGAGTACATAATTTTATCTCATTGCATCATTTTCATTTGAGTTCATCTTGATGCCCGAAATGCTGTTGGAAGAGTTCTATTTGAGATAATTGTCAGATCTGCTCCTCCAAATAGCTATTTGTCATTTTTGCCATGATTAATGTGTGCATGATATGCCCCTGAGCTCTTCATGAGTTTTGTTATATGCTTTGCCATCTTTCCAGAGGTGCAACCCATGTATTTTTGTGATGTGTGTGGTGACTAGCACAAGCTTGCAAAGTGGAGCATTCGTTAATGCTGATTTCAGGGACTTAGCAATTCCACTAAGTCCTTGATCTGTTTATATCAATATACCATATGTTCATGTTATTTCCTAGTGATCTGTGCCTCTTTTGAGGATGATCAGTAAGGATTTTTTGTTATTCTTGTAGTGCTCTATCCATCCATGTCTTTGTTTGCAATTATGGAGCACCCTAGCTTGAGTCAATCGAGCTCTACTTTTGCTATTTTGTGAATCTGGGCAGATTGTCTACTTATTAGCGATTTTGCCGAGGATGTTGTAGTGGATCCGTGCATGCTATGTTATTGTTTTTGCCATATCTAGCTTGTATAATGTGTATTCTTGATGGGTGTATGCTTAGATTGTCATGACTTGCTCTGTAGTGAGTGCATCGAGCTCGTAAACATGCCTACTTGATATCTGATTTTGCATGCTCCAGTTTTCACTAAGTCTGTGAACTGATTATGTTTTTTGCCATGTTCACATGCTTGCAATTGTATTTTCTGATCCCTTTTGGCTCAAGGTCACTAAGGGACTTTTGTTAAGCTCTTTGAGTAGCTCCATGCCATGCTTTACTTTGCCATGTTCAGTACCTGTAGCATATAGTTTTCATGCTCCAAAGTGTGCTACCTGATCTGAAATTCCAGACAAGTGTTAATTTCACTAAGTCTGAAATCTGTTTACCAAATGCATTTTTGCCATGCTTGTTTGAACCTGTTAATGGATGAATTGGCCGTCGCTCATGTTCACCTTTTGTTAAGCATCATGAATGGATCCCTGCTATGTATTTTGTTGCCATGATTAGTGCTGTAGCATGTTTAACTTGTTGCATTTAGATGGCTACTTGCTGTATATCGCAGACCGGTGTCATATTTGAATTGCTTGCCATTTCCAAACCGTGACTCCGATTCTGATGATCTTTATATCGTTTTCAATAGAAATCATCCCACCTTTCCAGTGGTACACTTGTATTTCCAAGTTGAGGCCAGGTTCATTCATTCCTTGTCAAATCTTGCATATGCATCACATATCGCATCCCGCATAGCATACCATGTTTGCATCATGTTGTTTGAGCTTTGCACGTGGTTGATTTGTGTTCCGTTTGCTTGTTTGTCTTGTTTGGGTAGAGCCGGGAGACGAGTTCGCTAACGAGGAGCCCGTTGAGTTTGCTTTCGAGGATCCGGTCAACTCTGACAACTTTGCAGGCAAGATGATTATACCCTCGAAATCACTTCTATCTTTGCTTTCCTAGATGCTCGCTCTTTTTCTATGCCTATGCTACGATGCCTACCACTTTCTTATCATGCCTCCCAAATTGCCATGTCAAACCTCTAACCCACCATGTCCTAGCAAACCGTTGATTGGCTATGTTATCGCTTTGCTAAGCCCCTCTTATAGCGTTGCTAGTTGTAGGTGAAGATTGGAGACCGTTCCTTGTTGGAACATTGTTTACTTGTTGGGATATCATTATATTATCTTGTTATCTTAATGCACCTATATACTTGGTAAAGGGTGGAAGGCTCGGCCTCTCGCCTAGTGTTTTGTTCCACTCTTGCCGCCATAGTTTCCGTCATATCGGTGTTATGTTCCTGGATTTTGCGTTCCTTACGCGGTTGGATGATAATGGGAACCCCTTGATAGTCCGCCTTGAATAAAACTCCTCCAGCAATGCCCAACCTTGGTTTTACCTTTTGCCACCTAGCCTTTTCCCTTGGGTTTCGCGGACTCAAGGGTCATCTTTATTTTAAACCCCCGGGCCAGTGCTCCTCTGAGCGTTGGTCCAACCTAGAGCACCGTGCGGGGCCGTCCGTTGGCAACTTGGGTTACGTTGGCTCCCGTACGCTTAGCTTATCTGGTGTGCCCTGAGAACAAGATATGTGCAGCTCCTATAGGGATTTGTCGGCACAGCAGGTGGTGTTGCTGGACTTGTTTTACCATTGTCGGAGTTGTCTTGTAGAACCGGGATGCCGAGTCTGATTGGATTGTCTCGGGAGAAGGTCTATTCCTTCGTTGACCGTGAGAGATTGTCATGGGCTAAGTTGGGACTCCCCTGTAGGGATTTGAACTTTCGAAAGCCGTGCCCGCGGTTATGGGTAGATGGGAATTTGTTAATGTCCGGTTGTAGATAACTTGAACTTTGACCTAATTAAAATGAATCAACTGTGTGAGTTACCGTGATGGTCTCTTCTCGGCGGAGTCCGGGAAGTGAACACGGTGTTGGAGTAATGCTTGCCGCAGGTTGTTCTCTAGTTATTCGATCACGCTTTGCCTTCTCTTCTCGCTCTCTTTTGCGAACAGGTTAGCCACCATATATGCTAGTCGCTTGCTGCAGCTCCACATATTACCTTGCCTTACCTATAAGCTTAAATAGTCTTGATCGCGAGGGTGCGAGATTGCTGAGTCCATGTGGCTCACAGTTTACTTCCAAACCAGATGCAGGGCCTGATGACTCCGTACCAGATGACGCGCTTGAGCTCAAGTGGGAGTTCGACAAGGACTCACGCCGTTACTATGTGTGTTTCCCTGATGATCAGTAGTGGTGCCCAGTTGGGGTGATCGGGACCGTGTCGCATGTTGGGTTGATCTTTTATTTTGGCGCCGTAGTCGGGCCATGAGTGTTTGAATGATGTAATGCTATTTATGTACTTTGTTTGACGTGGCGAGTGTAAGCCAACTATGTACCTTCCCCTTTTATTATTTATATTACATGGGATTTTGTGAAGATTGCTTTACTTGCGACATTGCTTTCAATGCGGTTATGCCTCTAAGTCGTGCTTCGACACGTAGGAGCTATAGCCGCATCGAGGGCGTTACACTAAGTCCATGATCGGAGGATTATCCTCATTGCTGCATAGAAGAATTATGTCCTTGATGCACCGCTAGGTGAGAGACCTATTATAGGAGCAGATGCAGACGTTATGAACGTTTGACAGGCTCGGTATGATGACTACTTGATAGTTTAGTGCACCATGATTTACGGATTAGAACTAGGACTTCAAAAATGTTTTGAAACGCCACAGAGCATATAAGATGTTCCAAGAGTTGAAATTGGTATCTCATACTCATGCTCGTGTCAAGAGGTATGAGACCTTTGACAATACTTTGCCTATAAGATGGAGGAGAATAGCTCAACGAGTGAGCATGTGCTCAGAATGTCTGAGTACTACAATCACTTGTATCAAGTGGGAGTTAATCTTCCCGATAAGATAGTGATTGAAAGAGTTCTCTAGTCATATCACCAAGTTACTAGAACTTCGTGATGAACTATAATATGCAAGGGATAATGGAAATGATTGCCAAAGCTCTTCGCGATGCTGAAATCGGTGAAGGTAGAAATCAAGAAAAAACATCAAGTGTTGATGGTTGACAAGACCACTAGTTTCAAGTAAAAGGGAAAGGGAAAGTAAGGGGACTTCAAGAAGAATGGCAAGCAAGACTCCGATGAAGAAGCCCAAAGCTAGAGCCAAGCCTGAAACTGAGTGCTTCTACTGCAAAGGAAATGGTCACTGGAAGTGGAACTGCCCTAGATACTTGGCGGATAAGAAGGACGGCAAAGTGAACAAAGGTATATTCGATATACATGTTAGTGATGTGTACTTTACTAGTGTTTATAGCAAACCCCTCGGTATTTGATACTAGTTCAGTTGCTAAGAGTAGTAACTCGAAACGGGAGTTGCAAAATAAACAAAAACTAGTTGAGGACGAGGTGACGATGTGTGTTGGAAATGATTCCAAGGTTGATAAGATCACCATCGCACACTCCCTTTACCTTCGGGATTAGTGTTGAACCTAAAATAAATGTTATTTGTTGTTTGCGTGGAGCATAATATGATTGGATCATGTTTATTGCAATACAGTTATTCATTTATGTCAAAGAATAATTGTTATTCTATTTACATGAATGAAACCTTCTGTGGTCATACACCCAAGGTGAATGGTTTATTGAATCTCGATCGTAGTGATACACATATTCATAATATTGAAGCCAAAAGATGAAAAGTTAATAATGATAGTGCAACCTATTTGTGGCACTGCCGTTTAGGACATATTGGTGTAAAGCGCATGAAGAAACTCCATGCTGATGGACTTTTGGAATCACTTGATGCTTACGAACCATGCCTCATGGGAAAGATGACTAAGACTCCGTTCTCCGGAACAATGGAGCGAGGACTGACTTATTGGAAATAATACATACTGATGTATGTGATCCGATAAGTGTTGCGGCTCGCGGCGGGTATCTTTATTTTCCGACCTTCATAGATGATTTGAGCAGATATGGGTATATCTACTTAATGAAACATAAGTCTGAAACATTTGAAAAGTTCAAAGAATTTCAGAGTGAAGTGGAAAATCATAGTAACAAGAAAATAAAGTTTCTACGATCTGATCGCGGAGGCGAATATTTGAGTTACGAGTTTGGTCTTCATTTGAAACAATGTGGAATAGTTTCGTAACTCATGCCACATGGAACACCACAGCATAATTGTGTGTCCGAACATTGTAATCGTACTTTATTGGATATGGTGCGATCTATGATGTCTCTTACCGATTTACCATTATCGTTTTGGGGTTATGCATTAGAGACAGCTACATTCACGTTAAATAGGGCACCATCTAAATCCATTGAGATGACATCGTATGTACTATGGTTTGGCAAGAAACCAAAGCTGACGTTCTTAAAGTTTGAGGTTGCGATGCTTATGTGAAAAAGTTTCAAACTGATAAGCTCGAACCCAAATCGGAGTAGTTCGTCTTCATAGGATACCCAAAAGAAACTGTTGGATACACCTTCTATCACTGATCCTAAGGCAAGATATTTTGTTGCTAAGAGTGGATCCTTTCTAGAGAAGGAGTTTCTCTCGAAATAAGTGAGTGGGAGGAAAGTAGAACTTGATGAGGTAATTGTACCTTCTCCCGAATTGGAAAGTAGTTCATCACAGAAATCAGTTCCAGTGATTCCTACACCAATTAGTGAGGAAGCTAATGATGGTGATCATGAAACATCAGATCAAGTTACTACCGAACCTCGTAGGTCAACCAGAGTATGGTCCGCACTAGAGTGGTACAGTAATCCAGTTTTGGAAGTCATGTTACTAGACCATGACGAACCTACGGACTATGAGGAAGCGATGATGAGCCCAGATTCCACAAAATAGCTTGAGGCCATGAAATCTAAGATGGGATCCATGTATGAGAACAAAGAGTGGACTTTGATTGACTTGCGCGATGATCAGTGAGTCATTAAGAATAAATGGATCTTCAAGAGGAAGACGGACGCTGATAGTAGTGTTACTATCTACAAATCTCGAATTGTCGCAAAAATGTTTTCGACAAGTTCAAGGTGTTGACTATGATGAGATTTTCTCACTCGTATTGATGCTTAAAAGACTGTCCGAATCATGTTAGCAGTTGCCGCATTTTAAGAAATCTGGCAAATGGATGTCAAAACTGCATTCCTTAATGGATTTCTTAAAGAAGAGTTGTATATGATGCAACCAGAATGTTTTGTCGATCCTAAAGGTGCTACCAAAGTGAGCAAGCTCCAACGACCCATCTATGGACTGGTGCAAGCATCTCGGAGTTGGAATATATGCTTTGATAAAGTGATCAAAGCATATGATTTTATACAGACCTGCAGTGAAGCTTGTATTTACAAGAAAGTGACTGGGATCACTACATCATTTCTGATAAGTATATGTGAATGACATATTATTGATCAGAAATAATGTAGAATTTTCTGGAAAGCATAGAGGAGTGTTTGAAAGGAGTTTTTCGAAGAAAAGACCTTGGTGAAGCTGCTTACACAATGATCTATAGAGATATATCAAGACGCTTGATAAGATTTTTCAATGAGTACATACCTTGACAAGATTTTGAAGTAGTTCAAAATGTAACAGTCAAAGAAGGAGTTCTTGGCTGTGTTGCAAGGTGTGAAGTTGAGTAAAGACTCAAAACCCGACCACAGCGGAAAATAGAAAGAGAATGAAAAGTCATTCCCTATGCCTCAGTCATAGGTTCTATAAAGTATGCTATGTTGTGTACTAGTCCTATTGTATACCTTAGCATGATTCTGGCAAAGGAGTACAATAGTGATCTAGGAGTAGATCACCGGACAGCGGTCAATATTATCCTTAGAGTACTAAGGAAATATTTCTCGGTTATGGAGGTGATAAAAGAGGTCGTCGTAAAGACTTACGTTGATGCAAGCTTTTTACATCGATCTAGATGACTCTAAGTCTCGATCTGGATACATATTGAAAGTGGGAGCAATTAGCTAGAGTAGCTCCGTGCAGAGTATTATAGACATAGAAATTTGCAAAATACATACAGCTCTGAATGTAGCAGACCCGTTGACTAAATTTCTCTCGCAAGCAAAACATGATCACTCTTTGGGTGTTAATCACATAGCGATGTGAACTAGGTTATTGACTCTATTAAACCCTTTGGGTGTTAGTCACATGGAGATGTGAACTAATCAAATAAAGATGTGAACTATTGATCTTAAATCACATGACAATGCAATCTAGATTATTGACTCTAGTGCAAGTGGGAGACCGAAGGAAATATGCCCTAAAGGCAATAGTAAAGTTGTTATTTATATTTCCTTATATCATGGTAAATGTTTATTATTCATGCTAGAATTGTATTAACTGGAAAGTTAGTACATGTGTGAATACATAGACAAACATAGTGTCACTAGTTTGCCTCTACTTGACTAGTTCGTTGAATCAATGATGGTTATGTTTCCTAACCACAGACATGAATTGTCATTTAATAAACAGGATCACATCATTAGAGAATGATGTGATTGACTTGACCCATCCGTTAGCTTAGCATGATGATCATTTAGTTTGTTGCTATTGCATTCTCCATAACTATACATGTTCCTATCACTATGAGATCATGCAACTCCCGAATACCGGAGGAACACTTTGTGTGCTACCAAACATCACAATGTAACTGGGTGATTATATGTAACATCCCAAATTTCCAATTTGGAATGTTATACATTAGATCATCATGCATATCATATTTTATTTTGCTTTTGGTTTTGATCCTAGAAAATCCTAAGCAACTCAAGGACCCATGGAGAGAGTTGGGGATTTCGTTATTTACATATTTGAGTTTTCTCAAATTTTGTAAACAGGATCATTTGATTTTATTTATTTTATCATCAATTATTTCTATTACAAAAATATGAGAGAGGGAATAAAATGACTTTCCCAAAATACAGAAATATTGAGGATTTAATAAAAAAATCAAATAAGATTTATTTCGGAGTTTTTCGGTATTTTTATTTGAATTTAGGAAAAATGCACGTTTTTCAAAATTGCATTTAGGGCCCAAATAAATGTTCACTTTATCGGGCTTGATTTTAGAAACCCGGGAAAATTTATTTCAGGATTTTTGGAGTCCGTTTAGTATTTTCTTTATTTTTTTCCGAGCGTAATTATTTTAAAAAAAAGAGCAGAACCGACTATGGGCCGTACTCGGCCAGGACTCCCCTGGCCGGGGCCTTTATAAGCCGGGGCAAGCCAGCCCGAAGGCCAGCCGCCCCGAAACCCTAGGCCTAGCCGCCGCCGCCGCCCCGCCGTCGATCCACCGGAGCCGCGCGTCGCCCGAGGTTCGCCGCCCTCGAAATCCGTGCCGTTTTTTTTGGAAAAAAAATTCCGTTCGTCGTTTTTCTTTTTCGTCGGATTTTTCCGTGATTATTTTCTGATCGCGATTTCCGATCCGATTTTCGTTTTAGTATAACTTTTCGCTCATTTATTGGAATGAGGCGATTCAAGCGCCTGGAGTTTCGTCTCGAAACCCTCTTTCCGAATAATCAACTTAAACAAGTTTTTGCTACTGTAAAATTTGACATAGATCCAGATTACTAGAACGAAGTTGTTTTCTTTCGCCGTTTGATTTCTTTTGCTTCGTTCGATTTGATTCTTTTTGCAAACCAGGGTTCTTAAGTTGAACTTTCTGGTTAGATCTTCTATTTGAGTTTTACCTGTGCATTAGATGAGTACTTATTGTATGCTTGTTTTTTTGTCTGCAATAGAATACCCGGAGTGCGCCGCCTGTTACTTTGAATCTCTAGGTTTCGCGGATCATCGGCAATGCAAGTAACACTTTGATCATACCTTTTTCTACAACCCAGTTTTATTGCATTAGATCAATCCTCACACATTGCATGATTAGGATCTAATTAAATTGTGGGATGGGAAGTAGATGAGATAATACCTATTACCTGTTTATTATCAAACCTTTGGGAGTTATTTTCTACGTTTGCTTATCATGCCATGCTATGCTAGTAGACGTGGATTGGGTGAGTGATATCCATGACAGATGTGAGATTGTTAATTAAAGGTTTATCTAAGGTGGCAACCTAAACACACATCTGGGTGGATTGAGGCACCTGGGTATTCCAGGACTTGCCTGTTTTTCTTTTGGACCGCCACCCAGGCTCAAAGGGATCATGAGATTATTCATACTAGAAACTTCCGTGTGCAGCCACAAGCCATTATGGGCTCTGGCATAGTTGATTAAGTCGTGCGAACTCTTACAGGATAGACTAGCAGATGTAGGGGATGTAGGTGGTACGGTCTACCCGATCGTAAGGTGCTAGCGCTTCTGAAAGACTATGTCTCGGTCATCCGTTTCTCAAACACCATGTAGTGCGATAAATCCAACGGAGGCGATCGAGTCTTGTGGGGAAAAGTGCACAAACCTCTGCAGAGTGTAATAAACTAATCATGATTAGCCGTGTCCCCGGTTATGGATGATCTTGAGTATCTAGTACCTGGATTATCATGTGAATCTCAACATGTTACTCTAAAGTAAATTTTGTTGGGTTTAATGATGTTACTTTAATTGGGATTGAGAATGCTGTCAACCATTCTCAATGTTTAACAACCACCATGATAGTAATTAAATTTATTCCTTTAAAGTAGGGAAAAATTGGCTTTACGCAAAAACTGTAACCATAGAGCTTTCCACCAGCCAAATATGCATGTAGTATAGCTGTTTCATTCCATTACTCCCTATGTGTTACCTTGCCAGCATATTCCATGTGCTGACCCGTTTTCGGGCTGCAACGTTAATGTTGCAGACTTTTCAGACGACGATTAAGGATTTTTTAGGTCGTGGTTCTATACTCAGTGATGCTATTGGAGTTGATGGACTCACTTATCTTCCAAGCCTTCCGCTGTTATCGTTATTAGGTGGCTTTAAGCCATATTTATTGTAATAAGTTCTCTTTTGAGACACCCGATGTAATAAGTGTGTGATTGCTACTTTGCTATAAATCCTTCGAGTACTGTGTGGTGTCAGCATTACTGATCCAGGGATGACACCGGAGCACAGAGATCAGACTGTTTGAGGTTTGGTCGTTACAGAGATGGTATCAGAGCACACGCTGACTGTAGGACATGACCACTAAGCTAAAGACCTAGATCACTACTCACTCTCTTCTCTTCTGACCTCTCATCTTTTCTACTCTTTAGGATGGCGGATGCAAGGAACAAGTTCACCCAACCAGATGAAGATACACCCTTTGGACGCCACTTGAAGGAAGTCACTAGATACCTGAACATAGGAATACCAAGCTTCACGGGAACCTACAACGCCACTTTACCTGAAGAAGAGCGCTGGATGATTCAAGTTCAAGTTCCAGGAAGGACGTTCATGCCAGTCACTGAGCCCATAGAGTTTTCTTTTGATGCACCAACTTGGAGTCTAGGAAAGAGTATGGCAGCTCACATCGCCATGGGACGCATTGGCGAAGTCTACCGCAAGGATCTCAAGGATACTATCTACCAGATTTGTGGGCACCGAGATGAACACTGTGAGATGATCAGCACCAGGAAAGATAGATCAATTGCAGCTTTTATTCAGGAGTTAAATCAGCACATTCGACGACAGGAGAATCAGATGTGCACCGACATGATAGATCTGAAGAAGGCTAAGACTAGAATCAAGGAACTGGAGGAAGAACTCAAGGCTACACGCGAAGATTATGAAGAACAAATTGAAGTATTGGTGGAGAAGAATGACGATCTGATCAAGGAGATTGGCATATTTATGGGAGGCCCGACACCAGTAGATGAAGACGAAGAACCCAAGGAGATTAGCCCGGAAGACTACATCATCATTGACGGCACCGACTCGGGACAAGATAGTAGCAATGATGACTATGTTGATGAAGCAGGAGCAGATATCATGGAGTCTACAACCATAGAATATTTCTAGTAGACCACCTCATTAGTAGTAGTAGTCCACCATGTAAATATAGTAGTCCGAGCACTCTTGCGATAGCTAGATCGATTGTATGTCCTTGTTTGATTGAATGAAGTGAATTGTTTGCTTTTGCCTCATGTGCATATGGGTAGTGTTTTCTCTTTAGACCCCCTCTATTCTTATATCTCATCTTTTCTAAACCCTCAGATGCCTTCGAGATGTGACCCCGGATTTGCCTTTCCGCCGGAGCTCACCCAGTTGATCCAGCAGCAGAACACCTTGTTGCAGTTGCTAGTTCAGAATCAGAATCAGGGGAACAACAACAACAACCCACCACCACCACCACCACTACCTGTTGACCACTTAGCCCGTTTTCTTAGGCTGAATCCGCCGGTGTTTTCTAGTAGCACCGAGCCGATAGTAGCAGATGATTGGCTCCGCAAGACAACTAGGGAGTTGACCATAGCAGGATGCACAGATGCGGAGAAGGTGAAGTTTGCCGCAGATCAGTTAGAAGGACCCGCAACATCATGGTGGGAGAATTTCACAGCCACCTTCCCAGTCGACACTGTCACATGGG
Organism: Triticum dicoccoides; assembly: GCF_002162155.2. Classification (NCBI taxonomy): domain Eukaryota; kingdom Viridiplantae; phylum Streptophyta; class Magnoliopsida; order Poales; family Poaceae; genus Triticum; species Triticum dicoccoides. Next base: position 282,808,505 of record NC_041390.1, read on the forward strand.
ACCAGTTTCAGCAGGCTTTCCGTACTGCCCATGTTTCAGCAGGAGCAATGGCCATGAAGAAGCGTGAGTTTCCTAACTTGCGCCAAGGAGGACGGACAGTTAGCCAGTATGTGGAGGAGTTTAGTAAGCTAGCACGTTATGCCCCAGATGACGTTGCTACGAATGCAGCTAAGCAGGAGAAATTCCTGGAAGGATTGAATGATGAGTTGAGTATGCAGTTGATGGTAGCCACCTTCAACAACTACCAGGAGTTGGTAGATCATGCTCTTATGATTGAAGGGAAGCAGCAGCAAATTGAGAACCGCAAGAGGAAGTATGGACAAGGAAAGTATAATTCAGGAGCTCAGCAGAAGCCACGTTTTACCCCTAGACCGGGAGGACATTTTCAGCATACCCATGGAGTAGGTAGCTTGCACAGTCACAATGGCACCAAGAATGGTAATGGGAATGGAGGAAGCAATGGCCAGAACCGCAACACCCCATCAACCCCAGCCAAGAGAGATCTGAGTCAAGTCACCTGTTTCAAGTGTTCCAAGACCGGACATTATGCCAATGAATGTCCTGAAGGCCAAAACGGAAATGGAAGCTCTGGAAAGAAGCCGAACCCTTTCAACAGGGGACAGGTGAACCACGTTAATGTGGAGGAGGTTGAAACTCAGCCCGATGCAGTAATAGGTAAGTTTTTGGTTAAGTCATTTACTGCACTCGTTCTTTTTGATACTGGTGCATCACATTCATACATCTCAAGGGGATTTGTGGATAAGTATAACCTACCAACCCAAGCCCTTAGGTCACCCATGTTAGTAACCTCGCCAGGAGCAGAGTATGTGGCTAGTCTATGGTGTGATCGGTTACCATTAAGGATTGGTAACTATGTTTTTCCCTCAGACCTAGTAGTATTGGAATCTCAAGGATTGGATGTGATATTACGCATGGATTGGTTATCAAAGTATGAAGGGAATATTGAGTGTGCTAGTAAGTCAATTTTGCTTACCACACCAGAAGGGAGAAGGATCAAGTATGTATCCCGGCATGTGCCAAAGAGGACCCAAGTAAATTGCCTAACAGGAGTTGTGCAGGAGGAAGTACCAGTGGTAAAGGATTTTCCTGATGTATTTCCAGAAGAGCTGCCAGGCATGCCACCAGATAGAGATATTGAGTTTTTGATTGAGCTATTGCCAGGCACTGGGCCAATATCAAAGAGACCATATAGGATGCCAGCAAAAGATTTGGTGGAAATTAAGAAGCAGATTAAGGAGTTACTGGACAAAGGTTACATTCACCCAAGTTCTTCGCCTTGGGGATCGCCAGTACTTCTAGTGGAGAAGAAGGATGGATCGTTAAGGATGGTTGTTGATTATCGAGGTTTAACGAAGTAACGATCAAGAACAAGTACCCACTACCAATGATCAACGATCTGTTTGATCGATTGCAAGGAGCTAAAGTATTTTTCAAGATCGATTTGCGATCAGGATACCACCAGTTGAAGATTCGAGAACAGGATATTCCGAAGACAGCTTTTACCACCAGGTATGGGCTGTATGAGTATACCGTTATGTCATTTGGTCTGACTAACGCGCCTACCTATTTTATGAACATGATGAACAAAGTGTTTATGGAGTTTTTGGATAAGTTCGTCATAGTGTTCATTGATGATATCCTGGTATATTCGAAGAATGAAGAGGAGCATAAGGAGCATTTGCGTTTGGTACTTGGAAAGCTCAGAGAACACCAATTATATGCCAAGTTCAGCAAATGTGAGTTTTGGTTGAAGGAAGTAGGATTCCTCGGACACGTTATATCCGGAGAAGGTATAGCAGTAGATCCCGCTAAAGTTGAAATCGTGACCAAGTGGGAAGCCCCAACAACAGTTGGAGAGATCCGGAGTTTTCTTGGACTCGCGGGATACTACCGGAGGTTTATTGAGAATTTCTCAAAGATTGCGAAGCCTATGACGGAGTTGTTGAAGAAGGATACTAAGTTCAAATGGACTGAGGAGTGTGAGGCAAGTTTTCAGGAATTGAAGAACCGTTTGGTTACCTCACTAGTGTTGATTTTGCCAGATCAGACCAAGGATTTTGAGGTGTATTGCGACGCTTCACGTCGAGGACTTGGAGCAGTGCTTATGCAGGAAGGGAGAGTTGTTTCGTATGCTTCACGACAACTGAAGCCTCATGAATTGAATTATGCCACGCATGATTTGGAGTTAGCAGCCGTAGTACATGCCTTGAAGACATGGAGACATTTCCTCATCAGAAAGCATTGTGAGGTGTACACGGATCACAAGAGTTTGAAGTACATTTTCACGCAGAAGGAGTTGAACCTCAGACAAAGGAGATGGTTGGAGCTCATCAAGGATTATGATATGAGATTGCATTATCATCCCGGGAAGGCTAATGTAGTAGCTGATGCATTAAGCCGCAAGAGCCATGTCAATACGTTAATGACGGGAGAAATACCCAAGGAGTTAGCAGAAAATCTTCGTGAACTATGTTTGGAAATAGTTTCAAGAGGCTATGTAGCAGCACTAGAGATTCAGTCAACTTTGATGGATAGAATCAGAGAAGCTCAGAAAACTGACAAAGAGATTGCCGCTATAAAGGAGAAACTGAGCAAAGGAAAAGCTAAAGGATTTCGTGAGGATGAGCACTACACCCTATGGTTTGAAGACCGTGTTTATGTACCCAATGACCCGGAGATCAGAAAGTTGATTCTGCAAGAGGCACATGATTCACCGTATTCGATTCACCCAGGAAATACCAAGATGTATTTGGATTTGAAGGATATTTTCTGGTGGACCGGAATGAAGAAGGATATTGCGGAGTATGTAGCAGTTTGTGACGTATGTTAGAGAGTAAAGGCAGAGCATCAGAAGCCAGCAGGATTGTTGCAACCATTGCCGATACCCGAATGGAAGTGGGATAAGCTAGGCATGGATTTTATCACGGGATTACCAAGGACACATTCAGGCTATGACTCGATTTGGGTCGTAGTTGATCGATTGACGAAGGTAGCTCATTTCATCCCAGTAAAGACCACTTACACCAGTGCTAAGTTGGCAAAGATATACATGACCAGGATCGTATGTTTGCATGGAGTTCCGAGGAGCATCGTATCAAATAGAGGAACCTAGTTTACCTCAAAGTTCTGGAAGCAGTTGCATGAGACTTTGGGTACTAGGCTAGAATTTACTACAGCTTTTCATCCGCAGACAGATGGACAGACCGAGAGAGTCAATTAGATTTTGGAGGATATGTTGAGAGCTTGTGCGCTAGATTATGGATCTAGTTGGGACGATAATTTGCCATATGCAGAGTTCTCTTACAATAATAGCTATCAGACCAGTTTGAAGATGGCACCTTTCGAAGCTCTGTACGGAAGGAGGTGCAGGACACCATTGTCATGGGACGAAGTTGGAGACCGCCAGTTGTTTGGACCAGATCTGATTAAAGAGTCTGAACAGAAGGTGAAGTTGATTCGCGATAGGCTCAAGGTAGCCCAGTCCAGGCAGAAGAGCTACGCAGATTCTAAATGCAAAGAGACAGTTTACGAAGTCGGAGACAGAGCTTATCTTCGAGTATCCCCACTTCGAGGGATTAAGCGCTTTGGAGTTAAGGGGAAGTTAGCGCCACGATTTGTAGGGCCATATCGAGTTTTGGAGCGTATGGGAGAAGTGGCCTACAAGTTGGAATTGCCAAGAGGATTGACAGGAGTTCATGACGTGTTCCACGTTTCTCAGTTGAAGAAGTGTCACGCGGAGATGGCTAACATACCTTTGAGAGACACAGTGCCATTAAAAGCAATTCAGTTGGATAACGATTTGACCTATGAGGAGAAACCAGTCAAGATTCTCGAGTTTGCCAGCCGAGTCACTCGCAACAAGGTTATCAAGTTTTGCAAAGTTCAGTGGAGCCACCACACGGAGGATGAAGCCACCTGGGAGCGAGAGGAAGATTTTCTCAAGGACCACCCTCACCTATTTTCTAGCCAACCCGAATCTCGAGGGCGAGATTCATCTTAAGGGGGGTAGGTTTTTAACATCCCAAATTTTCAATTTGGAATGTTATACATTAGATCAATATGCATATCATATTTTATTTTGCTTTTGGTTTTGATCCTAGAAAATCCTAAGCAACTCAAGGACCCACGGAGAGAGTTGGGGATTCCGTTATTTACATATTTGAGTTTTCTCAAATTTTGTAAACAGGATCATTTGATTTTATTTATTTCATCATCAATTATTTCTATTACAAAAATATGAGAGAGGGAATAAAATACCTTTCCCAAAATATAGAAATATTGAGGATTTAATAAAAAATCAAATAAGATTTATTTCGGAGTTTTTCGGTATTTTTATTTGAATTTAGGAAAATGCGCGTTTTTCAAAATTGCATTTAGGGCCCAAATAAATGTTTACTTTATCGGGCTTGATTTTAGAAACCCGGGAAATTTTATTTTAGGATTTTTGGAGTCTGTTTAGTATTTTTTTTCCGAGCGTAATTATTTAAAAAAAAAAAGAGCAGAACCGACTATGGGCCGTACTCGGCCAGGACTCCCCTGGCCGGGGCCTTTATAAGCCGGGACAAGCCAGCCCGAAGGCCAGCCGCCCTGAAACCCTAGGCCCAGCCGCCGCCAGCCCAGCCGCCGCC